>NC_045771.1:61674901-61977932 GCF_008692025.1 Phocoena sinus | reverse complement strand
TGATCAATTACACATTTGTAGGAAATTACATCTATATTTAAATGATTAAAAAAAGGAATATTAGGTAAGTTTTAAAACAATCACACCTTTGAGCTTTAAATGAAGTGCTGAGTTCAACCAGCTCACAATGTAAGAAGGGAAGAAATTAAGCACCTTGGAGTACTTGCAGATTGCCTAAAGAGGGTTGTATGTTTTAAACCAAAGCAGCACCTGCACCATTTAGAGGAATAAATTCAACAAGAAGTGGTTATGAATCTATAAATTATAAGGCTTTGGGGGTTCTTTTATTATGTGAGCAACAGCAAGTGTTTTCTGGACTTGCAGCTGGTGCACTGTTTTTAAGCAGCATGAGGACCTATTTTATTCACGACAAAGTTTGAGACCCGAGGCAACATCAGCTTATTAATCAGATGAACTCTAATGTTAAATAGTAAAAGTTTTACTTCATAATATAAATTGTTGTCCTGCAGATATAAGTATGTCATTGGGTTTGCCTGTGATAAGCAATAACTTGTAGTAAAAAAAAATATTTTTAAAAATTGATTGAATTTAACTACATAGGTACCCTGGAAGAAGAAACAGACAAGTAAATTTTGCTGCTTACTGGCAAGGCTGCACTATTATAATCTGATGAGCTGTAATCTGTAACCACAATTTTATTAAAATGAGGAAACTGCTACATTTGGGTTCTGGCATACTTGGATTCTTTTTTTTAAAATAAATTTATTACTTATTTTTGGCTGCATTGGGTCTTTGTTGCTGCGTGCAGGCCTTCTCTAGTTGCAGTGAGCGGGGGTTACTCTCGTTGCAGTGCGCGGGCTTCTCATTGTGGTGGCTTCTCTTATTGTGGAGCAGGGGCTCTAGGCAAGCAGGCTTCAGTAGTTGCAGCACTCAGGCTCAGTAGTTGTGGCCTGTGGGCTCTAGAGCGCAGGCTCAGAGTTGTGGTGCACAGACTTAGTTGCTCTGCAGCATGTGGGATCTTCCCAGACCAGGGCTCAAACCTGTGTCCCCTGAATTGGCAGGCGGATTCTTAACTACTGCGCCACCAGGGAAGTCCCCCATATTTGGATTCTAACATAAGATTCTATCCCAAACAAATGATCAGAAGGCTAATTCTGATTAAAATTATTATTCCATTATTAAAATCACTTGTAACTAAGGAGAACCATTCTACCACTTACATACACACACACACACACACACACACACACACACACACACATGCAACACATACTACTTTCTTAGCTAAGAATTTTTTTTTTTAATTTTTATTTTTGTGTGTTTGTGTTTTTTTGCGGTAGGCGGGCCTCTCACTGCTGTGGCCTCTCCTGCTGCAGAGCACAGGCTCCGGACGTGCAGGCCCAGCGGCCATGGCTCACGGGCCCAGCCGCTCCGTGGCATGTGGGATCTTCCCAGACCGGGGCACGAACCCGTGTCCCCTGCATCGGCAGGCGGACCCTCAACCACTGCGCCACCAGGGAAGCCCTTAGCTGAGAATTTAATAAGTATTCAGAAAAATATCCCAAAGATACTAAATAGGGGGAAGATAATTATTTCTAAAATTTTGGATAGGCCATTTTATTTCTAAAGCTACAGCTTGTGCTTATTGGGTAAGCCTGTAAGAATCTCAGGTGTTCCTCTAGCTACCAGCCCTCTTCTCTTCTCTCTTTATCAGTCAAACTCACCAGTTCCCAACTGCATCTACAGTAAATTCACATCAACCCTCTTTCAGTTCTGTAAGCCCACTCTGCTCTCCAGTACTCTTCCCCATTGTCACCCCTGACTTCTATCCTTCTATAGTTCCTCCACACTCACCTATTAGGTTAAGTGCCCCTGCCCACTGAAACCCACGTGGGCAGGGATCTTATGTGTCCTGCTTCCCATACTGTATCCTCAGACCCTACCATAGTGCCTTGCAGAGGGCCAGAGCTCCATAAATATTTATTAAACATATGAATGGTTTCTCAGTCAACCAACCAAAATTACTGCCCATAACAAGAATGTGAGCCTTTTAAGGCCAAAGACCACATGTCACTTTAAAATCCTCAGTGCAGGCCTAGCTCAATCCCTGACACAGAGATGGAACTCAAGACATGATTGACAGTTTGATGAAAGTTAACAAATTCAATGACCTAACCATTTTCCATTTTGAAAGGCAACTTTTAGAGCTTTAACATTAAGCTACAAAATTTTTAAAATTTGCTTAATATGATTTCCTTTTCCTATGATTTTACATAAGTAGCAAAATATAGAAATTTAATTTAAATTAGAAATTTTTTATAAGTCACCAACAGTTTGGGAGACAATAATTTTATTAAATATCATTATTATTAAACACTGGAATATTATGCTACAAACAAAAGGAATCTTTTGAGAGAAAGATCTCAAAACCAGAGTAAGAATTTGGTTATTGAAGGAAAAGGAACAGATACATAAAGAGTAAAGTGGTGAGAAGGTAGGATATGAGAGAGGGTTAGAAAGAGTTCAGGCTTTTTGATCAGTGAGATGCTGTCCTTACCAGCCTACGTGGAAAGCTGTATATTTGCTGGATTTGGGAAGAGATGGCTAGGAACAGGGCTTCAATAATTTTGAGTATGAGAAGCCAAGATAACATTTGATTTGATGTGTCCTTATTAATGACAGAGTCAGAGCAAAGAGGTGCCATCAGTAGTAGATAGTGGCCGCTGAAATACAAATATGATCAGTGCTAAAACAGGACAGCAGGTATACACAGGGAAGGAAGTGCTTTCAAAAGAAACAGAAGGTCAGTGGCAGACAAAAAAGGTACCCAGTCAAAGAAATTCTAAAAGCCAAGATCAAAAACGGTGCTAAGAGAAAGGAGACGGTACCCTGGCAAAGACATATGAATGGTCCTAGAGTATAAACACTGAACCACAAACAATGAGGCAGAATAATCTGACCAGTAGAGACAACAGTAGAAATATGACCTCACTGTTAAAACACACTGTTTCCAATAAATTCTGGCACTGTTACTTAGTGGAGTCCTTCATGAACTCCAAACTCACCTCGAGTGATCCAGCTCCCATCATTGTCTTAAGATGCTCTTTTGCAATCTGCACAATTGGCCTAGATGTTGAGAACTGCCTATAAAAGTGTTCACATTATTCCCAGAATCCATGGTCTCAGTCTAATCTGAACAAATCTGTCTTCCAGTAAGTTGCTTATATCCATCATATAATTCATACTGTTTTATTACTTAACCACAGAGAAGGAATTTTATTTTTAAAATCTTATTTATTAAGCCAATTCTTCCCTATTCTAAGCACTATAATTTCTATTTTCCAAATTATTCAAAATATTGGCAGCTACTTGTTTGGATCCTCTTGGGTTGGTATAAGACAAATATGTTTTTTTTGTTTTTTGGTTTTTTTGCCATGCCACATGGCATGTGGGATCTTTGCTCCCCGACCAGGGGTTGAACCTGCACCCACTGCATTGCAAGTGAGGAATCTTAACCACTGGACCGCCAGGGAAGTCTTTGTCATTTGTAGGAGCTTTCTGCTTCCTTTCTTCATTGTAATGAGTTTGCAAGATGACTCCAAATGGCAATAGCTCTTTGTACCTGCCACATCCCATTGCAATCTCATACCTACTTTGCTGTCTGATACCACCTCGGCTGCCTTTCAGCATTACTAAGCATTTTCTCCCATTGAATATCTATTTCAGATTATTTGCTCTTACATGCATTAGCTTGCATTTTCTTAGGCTGAATCTATTTCCTGTGATAGTTCTAAACATTTTTAGGTATCTTTGTGATACTTCTCTTACTTTACTATTTGAGATGCTTCCCAATTTACTATCATCTGTAAAATTGGTTGACATGCTATTCATTTCTGATTTTATATTTTTAATGAAAATGCAAAGGAAAACTAGGTAATATGCCTCTATGAAGAAGCTGCATTTCATCTTAGTAAGAAGGATGAATTTAAGTAAAAGTTGCAAGTCATCATGTTATTAAATCAGTAAACCTGAATTGTTTGCTTACTATACAAATCATATCACTTAATTTTACAACTAGCTTAAAACAAAAGTTAAAATGATTTTTAGTATCATTTGTTTTTGTACATTATGTATATGTGGTTTAATTTCACCCATCCATTTTTTTGAGATTGAGTTAATAGAGAGGCAATGATTATTTAAAAAGAAACAAACATTTTTTGTTTAAATTGCAAGTCTTAAACGCATTTAAATTTTAAAAATTCAAAAAAAATTCAAATGTCTTTGGTTCTCCAATAACTATAAAAATGTCATTGGTTTTAATTAAATAAAAGGTACCTTAATTAAATAGCAATGATCCATTCAATATTTTAAATACTACCTCATTATATTTATGAGAGTTATATTTATCCTCTCCTTCTATGCTGTTTATAACTTTTTTCTTGTGCTCAAAACATATTTTAAAATATAACTTGGCTAAGGAATTTCAGGATATTTATTTCCTAAATACTGGGCTTACGTAAACATAAAACTCCTGTTTTATATCCTTGTTTACTTAGTATCACTCTAGTTTTCGCTAGTTTCTTTTGACAGTGCCGACTTAAACACATTTTAAAAGTCTGGCAAAATTAATGTTACTCTATGCATTTTTAGTTAAATTCTGTTAAATCTTAATTATCATAGTGCATTTTTGACTCAAGAATCTTCGAAGAAAACACTTTCTAATCCAACCCAGGAAGGTTAAGAGTCAAACGTGCAATTCAGAAAAGAAATATGGCAAGTCCATGTATGTGGCTCAGTCTTACAGTGATGTTTACACAGGGAATCCTGGCTCTGTCTGCACTGTATTATGACCCTTGTCATCACCTGCCCTGGAGCAGTTGCATATGTGTCTACTTCTCCCATTAAGCCAAGCTCTCCTACAGGGCAGAAGCAATCTGAAACCTCTGTATCTTTCATGAGGTCTCCCATAACACTTTGCACAAAGCAGCCACACAATAAATGTTTGTGAAGTTGTATCAGAAGAGCAGAGTTCTTGGGTTTGCCTTGATACACAAGCCCCATGAAAAATGAAAGCAAAAGAAACCTAGGTGAATGGGTGGTGGGAGGGGATGGCAGTGGTGGTAAGAACGTTAGCAAGTAATTGCAAATGAAAATATTTAAATGTCGTCTTATTTAACTCTTATGTACTTGAATATGAGTTGAGTTTTTTTTTTTTAAGTAACTTTTCATTCTTCCCAAGCTAAAAGCTGGGGAAGCTTCATTATTTTATTTGAAAATATTTTCTGAGTTAGACACACCCTTATTGACACTGCCAGTATAAATAATTTGTTCTCCTGGTATGCCACTGCTAAACAATGATGAACAGATCAACAGTACAGGAATTCCCCAATAAAGAGTGACCCATTGTGTGGAAAACAGATCCTAAAACAAGGAACTGTATTTAGGATAGGTTTCTACTTTCCGAATTCCGGCACACCCTTAGTCCCTGGCGCCTATGAGTCAGTCTCCTGGTCAACCTGAACCTGATCTTTCAAAGGCAATGTGATTCAATTCAGCAAATACTTATTGTGCACCCACTGTATGCAAAGGCACAAGAATGAAAACCTGAGAAAAGGGGGCCTTCAAAGGAGATTGAGAAAAAGCAATGCTCGGAGAAGAAGGAAAAGATATAGGAGAGAAGGGCTTATGGAACCCAAAAGGGAAGAGGGATTGGTCAACGTTCTCAGATGTCACAAAGGCTTGGAGAGCTGAAACTCTAGAAGATAACAAAATTCTTATTGAGTAAATGCAAACTACTGGGATCAATGAACAAAATTATTAATGTCTTAAATTATTCATGTTTAGAATAATTTTGTTTTGTGGACATACTTGCTAAGAATAGGTTCCAGTTCTATTAATGTAATTACCAACTTCCCTGCCAGCCAGACTTGAAGTTTCTTCCTTTTCCCTCTGAGAAATAATACAATCAGTTACCAAGTCCTATCACTCATACCCACATGATTATGGTCACAGGTATAGTTGTACAAGTTGTGTACTGCACAAAAGTGTCACATCTGGGGGGAGGAGCATTCACATCATGGATGTGTAGACTTAAAACAATTCCCAGTAGACGTCAGTCAAGTGTCTTATTCTAACTAAATAAATATATTACAACAATTTTCTAACAGTTGGAAGTAAAAGGTCTTGAAGAGGGGCCACTCTTTTAATTCCCAGAATGCACTGAGTGGGTTAATGGTGGCCCAGCCCAAAATGTTTTCCATCTATTTTCCAGTCTTCACAAATCAGACTCACATAACATCTTGCAATAGCTTCCAAATGGATCCCCTAATTTCTCCACATTTGAGTCCATTACAGAAATATTGGAAAGGATTTCCTAAAGAGTCCCACTAGTACTTCTCTTTCCAAAATGTCTTCAGGGGCTCTATGTCATACAGTCTCTTCAACCTCACATTCAAGGCCCTTGGTAACCATGTCCTAATCTTCCTTTCTAGTCTAGTCTTACCCTACTCCCCAAGAGGTATCCTACTCTCAGTCACATCTAATTACTGTCTGCTTTACATATATCCTGTCCTTCCTTGCCTTGCTATCTTTGTTCAGGTCATTTCCTCTGCCTGGAATTCTCTCCAAACTCAGTCTTCCTGCTAGAAGTTCTAAATTACACTAAGTATTGTATTTTTGGGGAGAGAGGTTTTGGATGATTAAGTATTGTCTTTAGCAAGCATCAAAAAAAAAAAAAAAAAATCATTCCCCTCCTTGGCTTTGCTTGCATTTCTGTTATCTCTTGGTGCATAACAAATTACTCCAAACTTACGACTTGAAACAATGACTATTTTTTTTTACACCTCACATATTTGTAGGCCAGAAATTTGGGCAGAGCTTAGTGCTTCTTCTGTTCTGTGTGGTGATATTAGAGGCTGCTCTGGTGTTGGTAATCGGCAAAGAGATGGCCTAGTTCAGAGGCTCCCCATTCCTCCTCCTTGTCACAGACCTTTAACGTCTTCACCCTTTGAGGCCCAGCTTGAATTCCCCTTCTTCTAAGAATCCTTTCCAGGTCTTTCAGTCAGGTTTAATCTCTCACTGCTTCAGATTCTCTACTACGTTCTTCTTCATTACAGTACTTTTCCTATTCATTCTTACATTAGGTTTTCATTTAATATGTAAGAAGCAAAAGAGAGAGAAAGGCAAAGGCAGCAACAGAATGCTAGGACCCTATAAATTTCAATCAAATTTAAAGAGAACAGACACAAAATGCTCAATGTGACTGGAACTCTTGTAGAATAAAGTAGAGGGACAGAGTTCTGTGTCCAGACTGATGCCAGACGAAGCTGATCCAGCATAAGTAGACAGCCTACTTCACGTATGTATCAGTATATAATTGTGTTTATTCTAATTAGTAGCACTTGTAGTTACTATAAATTCCAGGAAAGAGAAACAAAATCAAGGGGAAACACATTTAGTGTCTTGTGCCGTTATAGTTAATGAACATTTCTAATATTGCATATATATTTTTTAATTTATTTTTTTTTATACAGCAGGTTCTTATAAGTCATCCATTTTATACACATCAGTGCATACATGTCAATCCCCATCTCCCAATTCATCACACACACACACACACACACACACACACCACTTTCCCCACTTGGTGTCCATACGTTTGTTCCCTACACCTGTGTCTCTATTTCTGCCTTGCAAACCGGTTCATCTGTACCATTTTTCTAGATTCCACATATATGCGTTAATATACGATATTTGTTTTTCTCTTTCTGACTTACTTCACTCTGTATGACAGTCTCTAGGTCCATCCACGTCTCTAAAATGACCCAATTTCATTCCTTTTTATGACTAATATTCCACTGTATCTATGTACCACATCTTCTTTACCCATTTGTCTGTCGATGGGCATTTAGGTTGCACCCCTGACCTGGCTATTGTAAATAGTGCTGCAATGAACATTGGGGTGCATGTGTCTTTTTGAATTATAGTTTTCCCTGGGTAGGTGCCCAGTAGCGGGATTGCTGGGTCATATGGTTAGTGCAAATATTTTTGTCCTCAAAAACGTTCAAACTGGGATCTTCCCTTGCAAAAGTAAAATCCACATCCTACAGAATGACTTGAAGAGATACACTAATGGGACTGTGAAATTATACTGATAACAAAATCCAGTAATTCACACTACCTAGTTAAATAACCTATATAAAAATGCAATTTTGAACTAGAAAAGATATAAAAGAGAGATAGATCTTCCTTGACTTACAATGGGGTTAAGTAGAAACTATCATAAGTCGTAAATGCATTTAATACACCTAACCTACCAAACATCATAGCTTAGCCCAGCCTGCCTTAAATGTGCTCAGAACACTTATATTAGCCTACAGTTGGGTAAAATTATTTAACACAAATCCTATTTGATAATAAACTGTGGAATATCTTATGTAATTTATTGAAGACTATACTGAAAGTGAAAAACAGAATGGTTATAGGGGTACAGAATGGTTGTCAGTGTATCAGTTGTTTACCCTCATGATTGTGTGATCATACTGCATATTGCTAGACCAGAAAAAGATCAAAATCCAATATTCAAAGGACAGTTTCTACGGAATGCATATTATGCCATTGTAAAGTTGAAATATCGTTAAGTTGAAGCATCGTAAGTCAGGGACTGTCTGTAGTTCAATCTTACTACCACTATAATGAAAAAACTGAGGCCCACAAAATGTGACTAGACTAAAAAAAAACAATTCCTCTCCTGTATAAAAACAAACAAAACTAAACTAAAGGTACAAAGTTCTGTGAAGCAAAACATGTACAGAACTGTTGATGGCAGCACTGTCTATGAGACAGGGTATAAATGCCTGCTACCAGGAGAAGGGGTAAATAAATTATGGTATCTTCATGCAAAGAAATACTATACAGTAGTAAAAACGAATGGACCAGATAAATATCAACTACAAATATCAACACAGATGAATCTGACAAATGCAGCACTGACTAGAAAAAGCAAATTGCAGCAGAAGACAAAGAAAATAACAGTACTTATATAAACTTTTAAAACAAGCAAAACAATACTATATATAGTTTGGAATTATATACCATATGTGGTAAAAGTATAAGAAAATGACTTGGGAATGAGTGGCTACTTCTATGGGGGCTGAAGGGGTACACAGGCAGCTTCTGCGGTACCCATCTGTAGTGTTTCATTTCAAAAGCTAGTGTTAGACACATGGATGATTATATTATACTTCATAACTTTCGTGAAACTTAATTATTATATAATAAAATTTCAAGATAAGAAGCATTAAAAACATCTCTTACACTTTGTCTTTTGAGATATGCACTACCAAAATTCAGCATAAACGCAGATACATAAAGACTAGGCAGATGTTGAGGGGTTCAAGACCATTGGCATAGGCTATGTGAGAGCAAGGAAGCAAAGAAGTCTCTGGTTCTCAAAATAACATAACAAAAACAAACAAAAAAATCCAACTAAGTAAACACATTTTTAGAAAATTTAAAATAAATCACACTCCAGATCCTTCCCTCAACTTTTGCATGTTGACTTTAGGGTGCGCCTCCCCAATCCCCCCACTGTGAGGGATCATGAGGAGATACGATGAAACACAACACAGATCCTGCTGCAGCCTCTGGAATGGTGATGGAGGCAGAACCAAGGGAATAACCACGATTTAGTGAGCACCTACTATGTACCAGGCATTGAGAGCTTTGAGCCTTATCTGCATTCTCTGCATTTTCTATTTAATCCATACAATGCCCCTATGAGGTAGGAATGACTATCATGTTCATTTCAGAAAGGTTAAAGCACTTGCCAAGGCCACATAGCTAGCAAGTGGTGGAGGGAGGATTCTAGCCAGAGTCTGACATGTAATCAGTATATTGCTGCCTTTCTGTCTATCCAAAATTATAATTACCAAATATCTGTTAACTCATCTTCAAAAAAAAAGTTACCTAACTTACATCTGGCTCCAAAACATGTTCAATTGCTTTTAAAGCAGCTTTGCTTTGGTAATTTTTAAGTATTTCCTCTTCTATAGCACGGCACAAAGAACTTTATAGCTCACTCTCTTACAAAACCACCTGTACTATGTCCACATGGTTGTCAACGTTTAAAAACGAATACAAATAATAACAGAAGCAATTCCAAGGGGAATTTTTCTTTGGGGGAGAGGATTAGATGGAAACATTCTAAAAAATGAAAAAGGTGCAACATCTGGAATAATTTTATTTTCTCACATCTTGGATACCTTATATGTGCAACGATGTCAAAAATAAAGGCTCAAGGAGTCCTGAAGTTGAAGTGTCTCAAGATCTCAGAATCCAAGATGACACCCTGAACATATAATTGATTTTTCTCTATTTACTAACCACTAACACATTCACATCACTCACCTCTTAATAAAAGTAGTAACTCATCTCTCAAAAAAAGGCAAAATCCTATTCATTTAAAATGAAAAGCTTTTATGCATATTAGTTTGCCACAAAATAGATCAACACAGGTGTTCTACCAAACTGCTCATCTCTTCTGGGGTGAGCAGGTGCCCCACGCTGTGGCAACATCCAGGAATCTCGGGAAGACTCTCAGCACCATCTAGGCCAGCGATCCTCAACCCTGGTCACAGAGTAGAATGATTCAGAAACTTTAAAGAAATTCTGAGCAGACTATTACTCTATACATGATTGGTAAAACAGTACTGACTAAAAGATAACATAAGGGAATATTGTCTTGAACTTGAGGTAGGCAAAGATTACCTGTACAGACCCATAAAGTACTAACCGAAAGGGGAAAAGATTGATCAATTCAACATTAAAATTAAAAACTTGCTTATTAAAAGACACCCTGAAGAGTGGGAAAGGCAACCCCCAGTGTGGAGACAATGGTGACCAACACATACATCAAAGAACAGGCCTGGGGCTGCTGTGGCCATCCTGCCACCAGAGGGGGGCAGCTAGTCTGAAGACCAGGCCTACACACAGGGGGTAAATGTAAAGCCAAAGATTCTGGGCCTTCTTCAGAACCTGAATCAGGGCATGCCTAAAGTCGGCCTGACTCATGCACTGTCTGCGTAGAAGAGCCAATTGACGCCCATTTTATTTACAAGCCAGGAATAGTCCGATTTTCTGTCACTTTCTTCATAAACAGTCTCAAGTGATACTCAGGTCAGATACACTTCCACTTCAATTTTCAACTTCTCTGAGAAGGCAATCCACCACCTGTCCTCATTCCTGATTTCATTCAAGCCTTACTCTAAAAAGTTTTGACAATGCCAAACTGGGGTCGTTACTTGCCTAGTCTCAGGCACAAAAGGCTATCTTTTCGTTTCTCAATAATCGTCTTTGCCCTTTAGGGACCTACTTCAGGGTATCCTCAGTTTTAGAGTTTACTGCTTCTCTGCCATCACTTCATATTCCTTTCTTTTTGTTTAATTCACCCCTGATTTCTCTAGCCCTATGCTCTCAGGGCACAATGCCCTAACAAACACTACTTACTGAAAGCAGCATGGTAACCTCGTTTATTCATTTTGTCCACAAAACACATTTATCAGTGATAAACGTGTGCCAGTCCATGTGTTTACAACTATCACCATACCATGCATTATAATCCCTTTAGCTGTCAGTAATCATAAATCCTCGAAAAGTTTACATGCTTAAATAGATCACAGGAGTCTGCCTTACACTAGCAGCACTGGCACACTAACATTATGTACACACTGGGCCAGCAAGTTTTCACATTTCATTGTTTAATTAAATTGTTTTTTTACTTTATACCATTCCAGTTTAAAAAAATTCTTATATTTTTCTGTAAAACTCTTCCTTTACTTTTCATATGCTTGGAAACCATCTTGGAGTCTCCTTGCCAATGCAAAAGGCTTTTCCTTAAGGCTGGCATAGGCTGGACTGTAGTGACAGGCATGAGACGAGGCAGACAGATTTTTCTCCTTTTTGCACACTGATTAAAAAAAAGTGCCACCAGATGTGAAAGGGAAAATTTAGACTCCAAATTCTGAAATTTAATCTAGCAATAAAGAAGCACCAAATTCTTAAGACACAGTGTACGTCAGCTATCTGCCATCCCACCATTTCCTCCTTTAAATGTGCTCTTGATTAGAGGGAGCCTACAACATTTTTTTACTTTGGTTAACAAGGTTTCTTTTACTTTAATGAGCACTACTGGTGAAGGAAAACAGGACTTCTTTGCTTTAAAAGGAGTTGGTGGTGGTCAGATAAGTGAGAAGCTCAATTTTGTAAGTGGAGAGATTTCACTTTACTAGTGATATTTCTGACAGAGGTTTTTAAAAGTAAGAAGTACCTGTGTTTAATCCCCACTTTACCGATGCATAGATGCTTATCCTACCCGGAAGTGAGCAGAAAAGCAGTGAGGGAATAGGTCAAATTAGGCCTTAGGCACAGACTAAAGATAAGCGATTTTATTTTGAGATAGATTTAAAGCCGGTGGAGGGTTTTGAACACAGGAATGACCCAATCTCACTTATACTAAAAAAAAAAAAAAAATCACTCCAGCAACTGTGTGAAAAAAGGTTGTACAAATAGAATAGAATATTATGCTGCTAATAAATGAATGAGATAAATTTGTAAGTTGCTAAGGAAAGATGTGCAAAACATATAGTTAAAAGCTAAGACGCAGAACAGTATACGCAGAGTATGATCCTCTTTGTGGAAACAAGCATACACATGCACCAGATTTCTCAAAATTTAAAGCCGAAGTATTTTCATACCCAAATTGTTCTAAACATACTTAAAACTTTTCTAATAAATATTTTGGGTATTCATTTCAGACTTAAGTTCACTGAAATTAAATGGAATTAAGCAAAATTTAAATGAAATTAAAAATTCAGTACTTAGCCACATTTCAAGGGTTCCATAGCCACATGTGGCTAGAGTCTACGTTATTGGACAAAGCAGATCTAACAACTGTAGAAAACATATAGGAAAGGTTAAACCTGTTTCTGGGGCTTAGAACTGAGGGCAAGGGATGGACCTTTTACTTCTCAACTTTATGCCTTCTGCCACAAAATAAACTTTTTTTTTTTTTTTTTTCAAATTAAAAAGGCAGGGGCAGATGCAAGTTGTAAGGGATCTGAAGCTTATACAATTTTTAAAGCCCTTTTGACGAATACAAAATTATGAATACAAAATTTCATAAGAAAGTGAAAATGCATTTAGAAGTGATAAAAATTTACAAATTTTAAACACCTGAAAATACCACAAACATCACAAAACCCAGAAAAATATCATCCTATTTTTATTAATTAATCATCTGGCAAACCTCTATAATACCTTTTTTTCCCTAAAATTTTTGGCTATCCACATTTTGACAAATGACAATATTATACTATAATTTTCCACATATAAAATTAAAGAATAATTTAATGCTTCTTCTAATTGTGGTACAGGAACATAGTTGTTTAGAAATATATGTCTAGGAAAGGTTCCTTTAACTTCACAACTCAAGTCAATTTTTAGGATCATTGTCAAATTTGGGAAAACTTCTATAAAGTTACTTTCATATGTGAGCTGCAAAACATCAGGGTGTTTCAGTTTCTTCCGTGGCAACTAATCCCAAGTATTCTTCAAATTGCAGGCACTCATTAACTATAAAGCTGATTGCAGACACATATTATGAAGGTTTTTGTTAACTTTCTCCATATTGTGGACAAATCAGCAAGAAACATAACTCTTTTCCCGATGTATTCCTATCATTCATCTCTCTTTGTTAACTAGATCTTCAAACAATCATCAAGCCTATTTATTCTATTTGGAATTTCTTCTTCTCAAATGAATTACTGCTTTGGGGATAATCTGAATTTTTTTTTACAATATACTTTTGGTCATCAGAATAGTTTCTATTTATTTCACCATTTTTATTGCTTTAGTTTTATGTTCCATTATCTGAATTTTCTCAGTTCTTTAATAAATAAAGGTAGTGGTAAAAAAAAAAAAAAGAAGTAACCCTTCATATATGTTTGAATTGGGAATCTGTAATTTCTCAGTTGTCTTATTGAAACACTCCTGAAACATCTTTTAAACTGCAGTTAAAGTCGTATATTCCCAGCTCAACTTCCCTTTAAGCCAGATCCAAAAAAATGCCTGTGATCACTCCAGAGCAATCTAAGATGTGAAGAAATGTGATGGAAGGAGGGTCAGGGCAGAAAAGGGACAGCAGTCTTAACTAATTGTGTTTTAAATATCTTAAAATTTTTCAAATTTTGCAAGACCATATGGCCCTGTGAATACACAGCTAGAGATCTTCCCAGGGCCTTGGAGGGGGGCCTGTGCAAGGAAGGGGCCCTGAAACCTAAATCCCAGTCAATCAGCTTCTGGTAAACTTGCCTCTGATTACAGGTAAACAGAGGAGTCAGAAGACCCAGTTTAAGCCAAAGGTCCTTCCTTAGCTTAAGGAGTTCGGCGTTTCGCCCCACCTGTCCCTCCACCTCCACAGTGAATATTCAATTTCAGGCTGAAGTATACTTCCAGGAGGTCTTAGAGCAGCAAACTCTAACCTTCCTTCCTACTTGACACAGCTAAAATTGCTTCATCTCAGTTTTTGCCCTAGTTGAGGTTCATACAAGTTGAAATCTTAACCAAAAATTTCTGACTGTTTTTCAGAAACTTCTTCAGTTTCAGTTCCAGCAATCCATTGTTTTGATTGATGCATCCAGCCTCTCTCTCTCTAAAGCTCGGGGAATGTTAGCCCTATCTTAATGTAACAACTCTGAAAGTCTCAGTTGCCCCATAGATCCATTTTTTTAAAACTCATTTATATGGGCTAAAGCCACGACACATATAGTTGGGGTGGGCAATAGTCATCACAGAGCTCCATACTTCATTAGTGGAAGTAATGTAACTAGTGGTACAACATAGGAAACAGCAATGAGGACATTATATTCACACTGCTCAGCTATGTACACAAAAGGAAGCCTGCGCAACATTGAACAATCTATAAAGTAGCAGTCAAAACTGGCTTCTTCCACAATTAAAGCTGTTTTCAGTTTCTCTTTACAATTCATCTTTTATTTTTAACATAGAGAATCCCAAGCTCTTATTGGGGGTCATTACTTCTTAAATATTTTATTGACACTATTTACTATCTCCATTTACCCTCTAACTCTTGGAAGTCCAGCAATAGGTTTTAGTTATGGCTTTCACCAAATTCTGTCAAATCTGAAAAATACACATAGTTAAGAACACGAACTCTTAAGAGCCAAACTGACTGGGTTCAAATCCCAGCTCAGCCACTTTCTACCCATGGTTTTGAGCAAGTCACTTAACTTCTCTGTGCCTCAGTTATCTCATAGGTAAAACAGGGATAAAATAATACCCCATAGAGATGCTGTGAGCATTAAATGAATTCGTGTTCATAAATACTGAGAGCAGCGCCTGGTACACACTCGGGCTGCATATGTGTTTGTTAAATATGAGAAAAATATGAATCACATGTAATATGAAATGAGAGTGATCGGAGAAGCTAAAATCAAGATATGCACACTAATTTGAGTGTTTTACTATCTCCCATCATGTTGTAAATTCCAAACTGCCAAGGACAGTTAATTCAAGTTTAAAAGCACAAACACAATTCTGAGCCAAATAAACAACTTGTACATTAACAATCCTTTATCTCTGATCACAGGTAATCAAACATTGACAAGCAGCTTGGGCTAGTAGAGTCTGATGTATGTGAAATGGACTCTAGCTGGGAAGCTTTAGGCACATCATTTAATTTCTTGGAACTTCATTTTCCGTATTTGGGCAAATGGGTATAACGCTGTCTGAACTTCTTAAGATATTTTCTAAAATCCCATTATATAAAACACACATAAAGAGCTATTATGTGGCCCAGCATCTAGCAGATGCTCATTAAATAGTAGTTATTATTATTGTTGTAATTGACCATTATTCTACTCCATTAACATTCCTCTTTCTATATTATACTACATATTAAAGATCGTTGCCCCTCACCATTCTAGCAATATAATTAAGAAAATCTATCTTCCCTATTCACTTTTGTTAAAACTGTCAAACATAATCAATGTCTGACCTTGTCCTGGACTAAGATTGAATAACATCGGTGAAAGAGATCCTTCATGGATATTTATGAATGCAAATGTGACACACAAGGTCCTTTCATTAGTACTTAACGTTATTAAAGTTTTTACAGAACTTAGATAAACTATCACAGAAAAGAATAATTACAGCTTAGATTTCTGCATAATAACAGTTTCAGTTTATGCCACCTTTTGTGAGAACTTTCAAAATCTTAACATATACTACTCTGTGAATATTTTCATTACATCTGCATATTAGATCAGAGCAGATATACGCCTGGTTTTATTTTAGAAAAATATGAGGCTAAAGATTTATGACTTGCCCTCCTAAACATACCAAGAAGGGAATTCATATCATTTCTCACTATTTCTGGAGGAAGCCTTTGCTGCCAGTACTGAGAATGTTACAAAATTAAATATTAAAGGCTCGAATTGCTAAATATTCTATAAGCTATGAAGAAAATACTTACCGACTTCCATTTCTGGAAAATGCATCAACTAATGTCCCTCAAATATTTTCCCTTGGATTAAATGGAAACAGTTCAAACCCAAAGAAGACACATAGCTTTAACCTGGAATGTTGGCTGTTAGAGTGTATGCTGCTAGAAAGTAATTAAACCACCTTATATTCTTACTTAAGTGAGATTATAAAAACTCAGAAAAGAGTCCTTCAAGAAAAATTGTCAAAACAATTTAAATTCATTTAACACATTAAATCTCACTGTATTTATTGTGGAATTGTTACAGCATTCATTTTAACTTCAAAAAAAAGGTAATTGATAGATATTTTCCTTGGAATCCCACGCAATTTTTCTTCAAATCTATTATAAAATACCAACACCAAGAATGGAAAGGCTATAGGCTAGAACTTTCAGAAGCGCTAGCAAGGGAAATTTTTGAAAAACAAATAAAAAAAAGCAAACATAGAAATTAATGTAATCACACTGACTTAAGAGGAGCCAAGGATGGAGGAAAATCTCGTATGATGGGACATCTCTAGCACAGCGATAAAATGGGATGCAAAGGGGTATCTGGAGTGTAGGAAGTTGGATGTTAGATTCATTGATGGCCATGCCTGGTTCTAGGCTGACAGAGCTAAATCCCAAAGTATTATTGTACTAATAAATATTATAATTCTTCTCCCTAAATTTTTAATTTTAAAAATAATTTTAAAAACTTAAACATATATTAAAATGTACTACCATTTTCAGAAGAGCAACATGATATATAGGATTTGAACAGCTATGAAAAGGTAAAATATATTTCACAAACTTTGGTAAATAGGTGCATCAGCATTATGATCGTATTATTAATATACCGCCACAGCACAATGCTGATTACTTTGCTATAAATATAAATCCAAGGCAAAGATAAGTCCTATCTCACCTGCTCCCTTTAAAAAAATTTACAGCAGCTCTAACGAGATTGAGTGATGAAATCATATTGCAATTCTGGGACTGGTCATCTAGTTCTGTAGCAGCAGCAATATCAAAATGTCATCATTAGTTCCATAATATTTCTATAAATCTGTATTTTACAAATAGGTACTGAATTTATATTATGTTCTAATCCATGGAACAGAATTTGGTTTCACCTTATGACATAAAAAAGTATATAATAAAACATAAATAAAATAAAATATTTAATTTTATATATAAAATAAAACATAATGCATACAATAAAACATATAATGACTTATTAGATGATTATACTTTGTTTTCCTATTTTTGGGCCCAGAAACAGCACATTCTCTAATAATTTAATGATTCAGATTTAATTTCTGTACTTTCTTCCAAGAACACAGCAAACTTTCCTTTTCCTTCAAGGAAAATTACCTGTTAAGCTGAAAATAATGACAGCCGAATTTTCAGTTATAGAGAGAAACAGTTTCAGAGAGAAACTCAGGAAGCGACAATGAAGATTTCCCATTTCTCAAAACCTTGACCTAGTGGGCTCAGCGCTTCACATGAAAGGACCAAAACCTTCGGTCTCCACTCTGTTTTGAGTTACTACCCTGGCAGCCTTTCTGGCAGTTTCAATTGGTTAAAGGAATTTTTTTATTTCTGAGCAAAAATATATTTCATAATTGCTAAGTATCACAATAACCCAAGATTTGATGCTTTCTGAGTAACACTGTAGAGCCGTGGAAAAAACCCCATGATCTACTACTACCTGGTGACCTTTCCAAGTCACTGGATATTTTTGAGCCTCAGTTTTCCTCATCCATAAACCAGGAAAAAGGCATTTGCTCTGCCTTGTTCTAGGGATTTCTGAAAGGATCAAATAAAGTAGCATGTATGAAATGCTCTATAAGACAAAGTATTCAACAAATGGAACAGTATTAATAATTGTAGAAAAAAATAAGAGTGATTATTAATTAAATAAAATGTATTAAACAATAACTGGGCTTTCTAGGACTAGGACTTTTCTAAGAATTTTAAGAGTTATAAAGGAAAAAGGGTGAGTGACTTTTCTAAATGATAACTTCAAAACGATTATCAATACTTCTGAGCAAAGCAAGGCTAGAGTTGTCCTCTGCCCTAGGACAGACATCAAAACATCACTACATAATATCCTCCCAAGGCAACTCCAAAACAATAGCAGGATTTATCAACCCCTTGCATCTCTATTATTTAGGAAGAGTCCTCATGGCCTACGGGCTAGTGAAGGTATCTCATTACTATTTCTCACCATGCACTTGAAGGCCACTTTGCCTACTGAGCAATCAACACCATTTCTAATTAGATATATGAAGTATCAAAAACATGGCAATAACTTTCAGTAACAAGTTACACACACAACACACACATATACAAACACTCCATTTTTAAGAAGGGATATAAACATCTTAAAAAAATTCTTTTAAATCTACAGGACCTTAATCCCTGAAGATAGCAATAAAAAAAAGGGGATTGTTTGTGTAAACTGTACCAAAATAATGAGACATTTCCAAGTTTGTGTTTGAAGTTCTTTAAACAAGGTGGTCTTTTTAGTGAGCTGAGATAAAAATTTAAAACATTTTAGGGACAGAGCATTTGGTTGGCATTCTGCCACTTTCTACACCAGATAATTTCAGTTGCTGCTATTTGTCTCATATGTTTTTTATTCTCCCTCTAGGGAAGTCAAAGCCTTTTCACTTGCAGGCAAATTTTACTGTAGCTCTGGTAACTACTTTACAAGGTGATAAGCATTCACAAGAGGCTTTTATTAGGCTGGTAGCAAAAGCAAAAACTATGTGCACGTATTTAGACAACATGTGTGAAATGGAAAACTTTAAACGTATGAGAGCTCCAAGTTAACCTACTAAAACTGCATATCCCATGAAAAATCTGGGGGTAGAAAAAAGAAACATGCTAAATAGCCTCAAATATAACTGACTGTATATTTTCCTTGCCTTCAACTCAACATAACAGCTTGTTTAATTAACTATGTCAACTAATGCATATGTTAACTCATTGCTATCTGATTTTGCCCAGAGAATGTTTCCCTCCATCACTTTTCCAAATGATTTTACCAAGTTAGAACAGAAACTCTTGCTTTTATCATGTTTATTCCAACCGGTTCCATGAGTAGTGTCCCAAAGAAATAAATGGTCTGAACTCTATGGTACAATTAAGCTATGAGGGCAACTAAGCATTCAAACATGAGACTATTAGTTAAGACACAAAGTTCGAAAGTACTATACTAATCAGAGAAAGAAATGATCATCAGTTATCATAAACGTACCAGTCCTGAGGGGCCTTAAGGCAGGCCTTGGATTCTAGATAAGACTTGAGTAAGAGGAGAGAATAACAGCCTGGGAAATGACAAAAATAATGTGCCCGCATGATCAGCTTCCAGGGCTCAGAGAGACTGAGCAGGAGCTCTGATGAGGGGCAGTGGAAAATGTGGGGAAACAGACCGTTTGTTGGAAATCACTGCACTAGACTAGTTTTACACATCATTAAGTAAAACAGACTCAGTGATTTTCAAGTCTCCTTCCACTACTTGTAAGTTTACATCATAAATCTAATAAAATAAACTCTCCTTGCTTTGTAAAGATACAGTGCTTTTCCTGACAACGTAACTTTTTCTGACCTGTCCACTAGACTGTAGGCTTACCAAGAATGAGTTCCACCTTATACCCCCAGAGGTTGGTTCCAGTGTACAGCACATAAGCAGGGACCAAAATAAATGCTTCCTGAATGCTACAGCACAGAGTGCAGGATTAGAAAATGAACTTTCTTGGCACAGAGTAATAAAAGTATAACCTTTCTCAGTTTGTCACTGTACATCCCATAAGGAGAACAGAATTTCTCAAAATAACATCACAATGTAATTACAAATCAGAAAGAAGAAGCAGTAGAATCTCAAAAAGAAAGATTTATGAGACAACCTACAGAATGGGAAAAAATAATTACAAATCATATATCTGATAGACTTTTATCTAGAATATATAAAGAACTCTTATAACTCAATACTAAAAATATAAATACCCAAGTTAAAAATAAGGAAAAAATCTGAATAATCATTGGTCCAATGAAAATATACAAATGGCCAAAAAGCACATGAAAAAATGCTCAAATCATTAGCCATCAGGTAAAAGCAAATCAAAGCCATAATAAGATACTACACCATATCCACTAGGATGACTACAATCAAAAAGACAGACAGGCAAGATCTTTTTTGACCCACCTCCTAGAGTAATGAAAATAAAAACAAAAATAAACAAATGGGACCTAATTAAACTTAAAAGCTTTTGCACAGCAAAGGAAACAATAAACAAGATGAAAAGACAACCCTCAGAATGGGAGAAAACATTTGTAAATGAAGCAACTGACAAGGGATTAATCTCCAAAATATACAAGCAGCTCATGCAGCTCAATATCAAAAAAGAAACAAACAACCCAATCAAAAAATGGGCAGAAGACCTAAATAAACATTTCTCCAAAGAAGACATACAGATGGCCAACAAACACATGAAAAGATACTCAACATCACTAATTATTAGAGAAATGCAAAACAAAATTACAGTGAGGTATCACTTCACACCAGTCAGAATGGTCACCATCAAAAAATCTATGAACAATAAATGCTGGAGAGGGTGTGGAGAAAAGGGAACCCTCCTACAACTGTTGGTGGGAATGTAAATTGATACAGCCACTATGGAGAACAGTATGGAGGCTCCTTAAAAAACTAAAAACGGGCTTCCCTGGTGGCGCAGTGGTTGAGAATCCGCCTGCCGGTGCAGGGGACACGGGTTCGTGCCCCGGTCCGGGAAGATCCCACATGCCACAGAGCGGTTGGGCCAGTGAGCCATGGCCGCTGAGCCTGTGCGTCCGGAGCCTGTGCTCCGCAACGGGAGAGGCCACAACAGTGAGAGGCCCGTGCACCACAAAAAAAAAAAAAAAAAAAAAAAAAAAAAAAACTAAACTAAAAACAAAACTACCATATGATCCAGCAATTCCACTCCTGGGCATATACCTGGAGAAAACCATAATTCAAAAAGATACATGCACCCCAATGTTCACTGCAGCACTATTTGCAATCGCCAGGGCATGGAAGCAACCTAAATGTCCATCAACAGAAGAATGCGTAAAGAAGATGTGGTACATATATACAATAGAATATTACTCAGCCATATAAAGGAACAAAATTGGGTCATTTGTAGAGATGCGGATGGACCTAGAGGCTGTCATACAGAGTGAAGTAAGTCAGAAAGAGGAAAACAAATATCGTATACATTGCTTATATGTAGAATCTAGAAAAATGATACAGATGAACTTATTTGCAAAGCAGAAATAGACACACAGACATAGAGAATGGACGTATGGATAACAGGGGGAGAAGGGGGGACAGGATGAATTGGGAGATTGTGATTGACATATATATACACTATTATGTATAAAATAGATAACTACTGAGAACCTATTGTATAGTACAGGGAACCCTACTCGATGCTCTGTGGTGACCTAAATGGGAAGGAAATCCAAAAAAGAGGGGGTATATGCATATGTATAGCTGATTCACTTTGCTGTACAGCAGAAACTAACACTACACTGTAAAGCAAGTATACTCCAATAAAAATCAATTAAACAAGAAAAAACAGACAGACAGACAGTAACAATTAGTATTGGCCAGGATATTGAGAAATTGGAACTTGCACACACTGCACTTAGGACTGTAAAATGGGCCAGTCCCTTTGCAGAACAGTCTGGAGTTTTTCAAATAATTAAACATAGAGTTACCATATGACTCAGCAATTCCACTCCTTGGTATATACCTAAGAGAAATGAAAATATATATACTCAAAAACCTGTACACAAATATTCACAGCAGCATTATTAATATTAGCCAAAAAGTAGATATAATCTGAATGTCTATTAAGTGATGAATGAATAAACAAAATATGGTATAGCCATACAGTGGAATATTATTCAGCAATAAAAAAGAATGGAATAATAATACATGTTCCAACGTGGATGAACCTTGAAAAGTAAAAGAAGTAAAGGACCCAGCCACAAAAGAAGTGAAATAAGCCAGTCAGAAAAGATCAAATATATTGTATGATTTCACTATGTGAAATGTCCAGAAAATGGAAATCTATAGAGGCAGAAAGTTTGGGGAAAATGAAAAGTAACTGCTACTGGGTACAGAGTTTCTTTCTGAAGTGATGAAAAGGTTCTAGAGTTGCCTGTAAAACTACACAACGAGTGCTCTACTCTGTGAATATGTTAAAAGCCATTGAATTGTACACTTTAAGTAAGTTAATGTTATAGTATATGAATTCTATCTCAATAAAGACTTTATTAAAAAATATAGTTTCTGTTTAGGGTGATGAAAGAGTTTTGGAAATAGACAGTGGTGATGGTTTCACAACATTGTAAATGTAATTAATACCACTAAATTGTACATTTAAAATGGTTAAAATGGAAAATTTTATGTTATATATATTTTACCACAATAATTTTAAGAAAGTGCAGAATGGAAAAAAATAACTTTCTTTCCCCAGTTTTAATTATGAGTAGATTCTTCCTTCAGTAGAGGCACTTTGTCCAAACTAGGAAAATCCCACATCTAAAATATTTTCTCAGCCCATAGATAAAGGAAGTATTAACATGATTTTGGAAATTTTATTGAATAAATCAATCAGTATAACATTTTAAAAAATTGTAAAAGATATTAAAATCAAATGCATTCCCTTTTCAGTTTTACAACTTATAAACTTCGTATATTTGTGGTTCTTAACCTGCCTTAACACTGTTTTTGACAGATGATGTTTGTTAACTGCTTTGCTATTTCCTGTAGTGAGGAAATTGACTGTTACACTTCAGGTTTTAACAAATAGCATTTCTACTAACCTTTGCTAATTATGCTGTGCCTGTATTTTGCGTAACATTTCACACTACATTTATTCTCCTACTTTGATTTCAGAGCAACTTATTTGTAAAAAAGTGAACTTATATACATTTCATTTTGACTCACCAGCCAAATCTGATTGTGTTGCTTCTAATCCAATTCTACACAGATACTTAAACAGAAATGCACATTGATGTGACTAAACTGAATACTTAAATATACAGCACCTCTTTCAGATTTCAACAGGAATGTAGATACACAGACATAAATACAGACCAAGCAAAAACAGCCTAGTGCACGCACTGTAAAAGCCATGTGCTTTACAATAAATATTTCTGTGCAAGTCTTTTCAAATACACTGAGAATTATTACTTTAACGTGATTGCATTTGAATGTACAGCACTTTGATGGGTTTAGTTTAAAGCAAGTCTATTACGACAGAAAGAAGAGCAAATGTTCTACCATAGTGCCGTTTTATATGAAATAAAACATCAATATCGGAGATGAAAAAAATTAAAGCATCAAACAATAGTAACTCTGTCGTCAATCAAGCTTATTTCAGATAAATGAATACAGAATTTCAAATCTGTGATTACTCATACTTACATTCTTTTCACTTGACA
This sequence comes from Phocoena sinus, assembly GCF_008692025.1. Lineage (NCBI taxonomy): Eukaryota > Metazoa > Chordata > Mammalia > Artiodactyla > Phocoenidae > Phocoena > Phocoena sinus. The sequence continues at coordinate 61,953,931 of NC_045771.1, read as the reverse complement.
ATCCTGAAAATCACTTTACCTAAAAATTTTGGTTCTAAATGTTAGGCTCATTAATTAAAAGAATTAATCCTCTAAGAAGTTGTCACTTAGAAAAGGCATCTTGAGAAACAGAGTAACAAATACTGATATGAGCTATGCCTTGATTTTTAAATTCTTTTATATTTATAAACATAAATAATATTATATATGGTGAAAATCTCATTTTCTGTGATGAAAAATAAATGTTAATCTTTTTAGATGAGAAAAATAATGACTGATGCACACTGGATGCAAGGGCCAGGAGACTCCAGAAACCATATTTTTTATAAACTTAACAAAAAAAACCCAATACATTTATTAAGTGCACACTTTGTGAAAGACATTTTCTTCTGCATTTTACATACTTGATTTCATTTAGTCCTCGCAAAAATTTTGTGCAGTAGGTATTCATTATGTATAGCCACTTCATACATGAGAAAACTAAGGATGAAGAGATTAAGTAGGCTGTGCAAATGTGCAGGAGTAAGAATTCGAACTAGAATTGAATCCAAGTCCATGCTCTTTCCATTACACCATTCTTTCTTCTACAAGTAAACAGTCTATCATTTGCTAAAATAATTCAGTAGCATCAGCTGTTGCAACTGTAAAAAGGCTCGGGGAATACCAGACATATTCCTGAAGTCTGACTGGTAAAGCTATATTACCCAGCTATGAAGGGGAAATCATACTTAGGCAGAGCGATCCCTACTTTTCCAAATTTGACACATCAGAACAAACAAGAAATCAAAACTAAATTAAACTCAACCTTAACATTTATATTTCTTAAAGTCCTATTAATCCAACCAGCAGAGGCATGTAATAATACATGGAAAACAGGATGCTAATTTTATAAAAACAATTTCTACTTGGATTCTGCATGTTGTATATTTCCCACTCTGTATGTATCCTGTACCTGCATTTGAACATGTCTTTTATAGGTGTACATTTAAAAAAATTGCTCCAAAAGAGAGCTCATCCAAGGTCATCTCACTGGTTAATTTCATTTATAAGTTACAGTGAGGTTTGCTTTTTGGATACCAATACATTTCTTTTTTTTGGGCAATCTGAATTACATTTATTTTTAAACAAGTGGGAGAAATATTGAGGGTCTTGAATGTTGTGTGCAAAACTGATCCACGTCACCATCTCACCATCACAACTGAACATGGCAAGGCAGGTGCATTGGTTTCCAGCATCACAGGCAACACTGCATGTAGGTTTTTTAATGAATAATGTAAACTTCAGTGTTAAGGCAGCTGGTAGTAATGCTGAACACAGGCTTAGCTCCGTGCCCATTTCAGGAATGAGACGGTCAGCAATTGAAAACAAACTGTGAGAGGAGAAAAGGGGAGCCAGCATTATCTGACAAAAACAGTGTGTCAAAATATTTTCCCTTTCACACACACAAAAAGAAATACTGGAACATTAGAAAAACAAAGCACCCATCCCACCAACTTCAGCCTGTTCTTTAACAAATACTTCAAAATACTGATAAATAATAGTGACTGCAAGCAGAATTCCAGTGTCTGAGCCGATGGCCCCGAGGAAGTCAGCCAACACGGACAGGGCGCCGATGCACAAGTTGCCGAACACAGCTGCTATGGGGATGCACCTATTAAGCTCATGAACCACAGATGTATCCCTGTGGCCTCTCATTACGATTTGCTGTTCTTTAAGCTGTTCAGCTACATCTTTGGCTGAGGAACAAGACACCACTATCCACATCTTAGACAAGAATGCACATGATCCCAACAGGAAGATGCTATAAACAACCACATGGACAGGATCCTCAAATATGGTGCCCATGGACTCAGGAGGAGAAAGGTAGTAACAAAGGCCCCCCACTGGGTAAGAACAAGCAGGTCCTCCCCAACTGACATCAGCCCACGGTCCTGGTAAATTTACTAAAAAGTTGCCTGGTAAATTTACTAAAAATCGAACTGACAGCATCTGGGAAATAACATACAGGTTGGATGATGGGGATGTTGGAGGTGTAGAAGAGCTTGGGGTAGCTGCTGTACTGCCCTCAGTACTGGGCCGACTTAATGGGCAGATCCACATGAAATCCCTGAAAATATATAACAGCAAACACGAAAACTGTAGCAATGAGGTTCATGAGATTGGGTAAATTCTGATGACTGAAAGCCTCCCTTAGAGCTTGACCTGTGTCTGTCCTGGTGGCCAGTAAATGAAAGACAGCTATGACTGCACCCTCAAACTCAGTACCTCTGCCACTGTTAATGGTAGTGGGACTAAAGGCCTTCCAGACAATGGTTTCACACATGTTGGTGGCAATAAAGAGTGAAATTCCAGACCCCAGGTCGTAACCCTTCTGTAGCAGCTCATCTAACAGCAGCACAATCAAACCAGCAACAAACAACTGAATGATGACAAGGAGACAGATTCCAGCACCCATTTCAGCGGGATCCCCATACAGGTCCGTCATGACATACACAATGGCTTGCCCAATCGTAATGATCATACCAGATAGTTTTGGGGCTCCACTGAATAGGGCTCTGTCTTTGGGTATATCTCCAACTTCAATGATTTTGGCTTCAGCTGACGACTGCATAATCAAACCAGATGTTACAACTGGGGAGATACCCAATTCCATTAAAGTTCCTCTGTTGAAAGCAAAAATAACTCTCATCCAGTAGAAAGGATCTGCAGAATCTGATGACATGATTCCAAATAGTGGTATCTGACAACATACTAAGAAGATGAAAAGAGTTATAGCAGTCCATAGTACCTTCTCTCTCTAAACTGGATTTTCCTTTCAGGTTTCTGAATTTCTGGTAGAACTGCACAGAAAGGTTTGATAACGTCTAAAAATGTGATGCCCATGGCGGCAGCTAGGGCCGCCCGGTGGGGCCCAGCGACCTCCGCACGTCCTTCGCTAGGGTCCTGCGGCTTGGACCTCGGTGCCCGCTCCCGACATGCTCCGGGCAGCCCCACCAATACATTAAAAAGGTATTTTTTAGGGAAAAAAATATAGATGTACATACATATATAATTATAAAGGTAATATAAGCTTACTCCAACTACACAAGAATGGGTCTAATTCTTACTGAAACACTTTTCTCTTAGCTTTCCCAACACCCTTTCTCCTCAGTATTTTCCTCTTGACTCTCTGGCTGTTCTTTCTCAGTCCATCTGTGAACGTCTCCTATTCTACTCAAGGTCTAGGTTTTAGAACTCCCTAGGGCCAGGTCCTGGACTCTCTTTCTCAACATTCCCTCCCTAGGTGATCACATTCATTCACAATGATGTAAATACCATCTGCACCCTGATAATCCCCAGATTTATACTGTAAGCCCAAACCTCTACAAAAACCCTCCATTACTACATAAAAGTTACTTTGTCTAAAAACTGAACTCTTGATGTTCCCCCCAAACCTGTTCCTTCTCTAGACTTCTATATCCTCCACCCTATGGCTCATGCCATCAGACACTTATTTAATTCTAGGGAACCTCCTTGCCCCCATATATAATCCACCACCATATCCCCAAATACATTCTAAATGTGCCCACTTCTCTCCATTTCTACTGTCACTACTCTAGTCCAAGTGACCACTACCTCTCGCCTGGACTATTTATTATTGCTCTAGGCCATATCCTACAGATTCTCCTCTTTAATTTAAAGACCAGTGAGGTCTTTAAATTAAAACAAACAAACAAAAAACAGATACTATCATTCCTCTGATTAAAACTCCTTCAATAATTTTCCCTTGCACTTCAGGTCAAAATTCAAACTGCCAAACCTTGTATATTCTGACCTGCCTGTTCCTATCCAATTTCATCCCAGGTTTTTGCTCCCCTCTGTACTTCAGTGATACTGGTCTTCTTTCAGTTCTTCCAGTAAGCCAAAATCCTTACTGCCTCAGGGCTTTTGCACATGCTGTTTCCTCTACCTGGAACGCTTTCCTCCACTTCTTGCCCAGCTAACTCTGATTCATCGTTCAAGTTTCAGCACAAATATCACTTCCTGAGCCACCTCCTACCCTAAATTAGTTCCCCCTTGTGAATTCTCTCTCATAGCATCCTTTTCTTTCATATCACTCATTACAATTTGTAAGTAAATACATATGTGTGTGTGTATGCATATGTGCATATTAAATGCCTGGCTCTTCCACTACGTTGTTAAATTCATGAAGACAGGGACCATGTCCATCTTGGTCACCTCTGCATAGCCAACATTTTACATAGTGTCTGGCGCATAATGGGTGCTTTATAAATATTTGCTGAATTAATCAATTAGTAAAAAGTCTCCTTCTCCACCAACACGCTGCTCCTGAAAGCAACCATTGTAAGTTGCTCTCCAGACATGAAAACATATGATTAAAGGGTAAAGCGTTCAGGAGATTGGCTCAAGATGGCAGAGTAGAAGGACATACTCTCACTCCCTCTTGTGAGAGCACCGGAATCACAACTAACTGCTGAACAATCATCGACAGGAAGCTACTGTAATTCACCAAAAAAGATACCCCACATCCAAATACAAAGGAAAAGCCACAATGAGACGGTAGGAGGGGTGCAATCAAAATAAAATCAAATCTCATAATTGCTGGATGGGTGACTCACAAACTGGAGAACACTTATACCACAGAAGTCCACCCACTGCAGTGAAGGTTCTGAGCCCCAGGCTTCCCAATCTGGGGGTCCGGCAATGGTAGGAGGAATTCCTAGAGAATCAGACTTTGAAGGTTAGCGGGATTTGATTGCAGGACTCTGACAGGACTGCAGGAATCAGAGACTCCACTCTCGGAGGGCACACACAAAGTAGTGTGCGCATCAGGACCCAGGGGAAGGAACACTGACCCCATAGGAGACTGAACTAAACCTACCTGCTAGTGTTGGAGGGTCTCCTACAGAGGTTGGGGTGGCTGTGGCTCACCGTGTGGACAAGGACACTGGCAGCAGAAGTTCTGGGAAGTAGTGCTTGGCGTGGGCCCTGCCATAGTCAGCCATTAGCCCCACCAAGGAGCCTGGATAGGCTCCAGTGTTGGGTCACCTCAGGCCAAACAACCATCAGGGAGGGAACTCAGCCCCACCAATCACCAGACAAGTGGATTAATGTTTTACTCAGCTCTGCCCAGCAAAGCAACAGCCAGCTCTACCCACCACCAGTCCCTCCCATCAGGAAACTTTCACAAGCCTCGTAAATAGCCTCATTAACCAGAGGGCAGACAGCAGAAGCAAGAAGAACTACAATCTTGCAGCCTGTGGAACAAAAACCCCATTCACAGAAAGACAGACAAGATGAAAAGGCAGAGGGCTATGTACCAGATGAAGAAACAAGATAAATCCCCAGAAGAACAACTAAATGAAGTGGAGATAGGCAACCTTCCAGAAAAACAATTCAGAATAATGTTAGGGAAGATGATCCAGGACCTCGGAAAAAGAATGGAGGCAAAGAAAATAATGAAGGAAACGACAGCAACAATCAATAAAATTAAAAGCTGGTTCTTTGAGAAGATAAACAAAATTGATAAACTGCTAGCCAGACTCATCAAGAAAAAAAGGGAGAAGACTCAAATCAATAGAATTAGAAATGAAAAAGGAGAAGTAACAACTGACACTGCAGAAATACAAAGGATCATGAGAGATTACTACAAGCAACTATATGCCAATAAAATGGACAACCTGGAAGAAATGGACAAATTCTTAGAAATGCACAACCTTCAGAGACTAAACCAGGAAGAAAACAGGAAATATGAACAGACCAATCACAAGCGCTGAAATTGAAACTGTGATTAAAAATCTTCCAACAAACAAAGGCCCAGGACCAGATGGCTTCACAGGCGAATTCTATCAACCATTGAGAGAAGAGGTATCACGTATCCTTCTCAAACTCCCCCAAAATATAGCAGAGGGAGGAACACTCCCAAACTCATTCTACGAGGCCACCATCACCCTGATACCAAAACCAGACGAAGATGTCACAAAGAAAGAAAACTAGAGGTCAATACCACTGATGAACATAGATGCAAATATCCTCAACAAAATACTAACAAATAGAATCCAACAGCACATTAAAAGGATCATACACCATGATCAAGTGGGGTCTATCCCAAGAATGCAAGGATTCTTCAATATACGCAAAACAAACAATGTGATACACCATATTAACAAACTGAAGGACAAAAGCCATATGATCATCTCAATAGATGCAAAGAAAGATTTCGACAAAATTCAACACCCATTAATGATAAAAAGCCTCCAGAAAGTGGGCATAAAGGGAACTTTCCTCAACATAATAAAGGCCATACATGACAAACCCACAGCCAACATTGTCCTCAATGGTGAAAAATTGAAAGCATTTCCACTAAGATCAGGAACAAAACAAGGTTGCCCACTCTAACCACCATTATACAACATAGTTTTGGAAGTTTTAGCCAAAGCAACAAGAGAAGAAAAAGAAATAAAAGGAATCCAAATCAAAAAAGAAGTAATACTGTCACTGTTTGCAGATTACATGATACTATGTGTAGACAATCCTAAAGATGCCACCAGAAAACTTCTAGAGCTAATCAATGAATTCGGTAAAGTAGCAGGATACAAAACTAATGCACAGAAATCTCTTGCATTCCTATACACTAATGATGAAAAATCTGAACGTGAAATTAAGAAAACACTCCCATTTACCATTGCAACAAAAAGAATAAAATATCTAGGAATAAACCTACCTAAGGAAAAAAAGACCTGTATGCAGAACATTATAAGAAACTCATGAAAGAAATTAAAGATGATACAAATAGGTGGGGAGAGATATACCATGCCCTTGGATTGGAAGAATCAACACTGTGAAAATGACCATACTACCCAAAACAATCTAAAGATTCAATGCAATCCCTATCACCCTACCAACGGCATTTTTCACAGAGATAGAACGAAAAATTTCACAATTAGTATGCAAACACAAAAGACCCCGAATAGCCAAAGCAATCTTGAAAAAGAAAAACGGAGCTGGAGGAATCAGGTTCCCTGACTTCAGACTATACTACAAAGCTACAGTAATCAAGACAGTATGGTACTGGCAAAAAAAAAGAAATATAGATCAATGGAACAGGATAGAAAGCCCAGAGATAAGCCCATGCACATATGGTCACCTTATCTTTGATAAAGGAGGCAAGAATATATAGTGTAAACAAGACAGCCTATTGAAAAAGTGGTGCTGGGAAAACTGGACAGCTACATGTAAAAGAATGAAATTAGAACACTCCCTAACACATTACACAAAAATAAGCTCAAAATGGATTAAAGACCTAAATGTAACGCCAGACACTATCAAACTCTTAGAGGAAAACATAGGCAGAACACTCTAGGACATAAATCACAGCAAGATCCTTTTTGACCCACCTCCTAGAGAAATAGAAATAAAAACAAAAGTAAACAAATGGGACCTAATGAAACTTAAAAACTTTTGCACAGCAAAGGAAAACTTAAACAAGACCAAAAGACAACCCTCAGAATGGGAGAAAATACTTGCAAATGAAGCAACTGACAAAGGATTAATCTCCAAAATTTATAAGCAGCTCATGCAGCTCAATATCCAAAAAACAAACAACCCAATCAAAAAATGGGCAGAAGACCTAAATAGACATTTCTCCAAAGAAGATATACAGATTGCCAACAAACACATGAAAGAACGCTCAACATCATTAATCATGAGAGAAATGCAAATCAAAACTACAATGAGATATCATCTCACACCAGTCAGAATGGCCATCATCAAAAAATCTAGAAACAATAAATGCTGGAGAGGGTGTGGAGAAAAGGGAACACTCTTGCACTGTTGGTGGGAATGTAAATTGATACAGCCACTATGGAGAACAGTATGGAGGTTCCTTAAAAAACTAAAAGTAGAATTACCATAAGATCCAGCAATCCCACTACTGGGCATATACCCTGACAAAACCATAATTCAAAAACAGTCATATACCAAAATGTTCAGTGCATCTCTATTTACAATAGCCAGGACATGGAAGCAACCTAAGTGTCCATCAACAGATGAATGGATAAAGAAGATGTGGCACATATAAACAATGGAGTATTACTCAGCAATAAAAAGGAACAAAACTGAGTTATTTGTAGTGACGTGGATGGTCCTAGAGACTGTCATACAGAGTGAAAGAAGTCAGAAAGAGAAAAACAAATACCGTATGCTAACACATATATATGGAATCTAAAAAAACCCAAAAATAGGGTCATGAAGAACCTAGGGGCCAGACGGGAATAAATACGCAGACCTACTAGAGAATGGACTTGAGGATACAGGGAGGGGGAAGGGTTAGCTGGGACAAAGTGAGAGAGTAGCATGGACACATATACACTACCAAGCGTAAAATAGATACCTAGTGGGAAGCAGCTGCATAGCACAGGGAGACCAGCTCAGTGCTTTGTGACCACCTAGAGGGATGGGTTAGGGAGGGTGGGAGGGAGGGAGACACAAGAGGGAAGAGATATGGGGACATATGCATACATATAACTGATTCACTTTGTTATAAAGCAGAAACTAACACACCATCGTAAAGCAATTATACTCTAATAAAGATGTTAAAAAAAAAGAATGGAGGCAAAGAATGAGAAGATGCCAGAAATGTTTAACAAAGACCTAGAAGAATTAAAGAACAAACAAACACAGATGAACAATACAATAACTGAAATGAAAAATACACCAGAAGGAACCAAAAGCAGAATACCTGAGGCAGAAGAAAGGATAAGTGACCTGGAAGACAGAATGGTGGAATTCCCTGCTGCAGAACAAAATAAAGAAAAAGAATGAAAAGAAATGAAGACAGCCTAAGGACCTCTGGGGCAACATTAAACGCAACACATTCGCATTATAGGGGTCCTGAAAGGAGAAGAGAGAAAGAAAGGACCCGAGAAAATATCTGAAGAGATTATACTTGAAAACTTCCCTAACATGGGAAAGGAAATAGCAACCCAAGTCCAGGAAGCGCAGAGAGTGCCATACAGGATAAACCGAAGGAGAAACACACCGAGACACAAAGTAATCAAATTGGCAAAAACTGAAGACAAAAATTATTGAAAGCAGCAAGGGAAAAACGACAAATAACATACAAGGGAACGCCATAAGGGTAACAGCTGATTTCTCAGCAGAAACTCCACAAGCCAGAAGCGAGTGGCAGGACATATCTAAACTGATGAAAGGGAAGAACCTACAACCAAGATTATCTACCCGGCAAGGATAACATTCAGATTTGCTGGAGAAATCAAAAGCTTTACAGAAAAGCAAAAGTTGAGAGAATTCAGCACCACCAAACCAGCTCTACAACAAAGGCTAAAGGAACTTCTCTAAGTGGGAAACACAAGAGAAGAAAAGGACCTATAAAAACAAACCCAAACCAATTACGAAAATGGTAATAGGAACATACATATCGATAATTACCTTAAATGTCAATGGATTAAATGCTCCAACCAAAAGATACAGGCTCACTGAATGGATACAAAAACAAGACCCATATATATGCTGCCTACAAAAGACCCACTACAGACCTAGGGACACAAACAGACTGAAAGTGAGGGGATGGAAAAAGATATTCCATGCAAATGGAAATCAAAAGAAAGATGGAGTAGCAATACTCATATCAGATAAAATAGACTTTAAAATAAAGCCTGTTACAAGAGACAAGGAAGGACACTACACAATGATCAAGGGATCAATCCTAGAAGAAGATATAACAATTATAAATATATATGCACCCACCATAGGAGCACCTCAATACAAAACGCAGCTACTAACAGCTATAAAAGAAGAAATCAACAGTAATAATGGGGGACTTTAACACCTCACCTACACCAATGGACAGATCATCCGAACAGAAAATGAATAAGGAAACACAAGCTTTAAATGACACAATACACCAGATAGATTTAATTGATACTTATAGGACATTCCATCCAAAAACAGCAGATTACACTTTCTTCTCGAGTGCACATGGAATATTCTCCAGGATAGGTCACATACTGGGTCACAAATCAAGGCTCAGTAAATTTAAGGAGATTGACATCGTATCAAGCATCTTTTCTGACCACAACGCTATGAGATTAGAAATCAATTACAGGGGGAAAAAAAAGTAAAAAACACAAACACATGGAGGCTAAACAATACATTATTAAATAACCAAGAGATCACTGAAGAAATCAAAGAGGAAATCAAAAAATACCTAGCGACAAATGGCAATGAAAACACGACGATCCAAAATCTATGGGATGCAGCAAAAGCAGTTCTAAGAAGGAAGTTTATAGTAACACAATCCTACCTCAAGAAACAAAAAACATCTCAAATTAACAATCTAACCTTACACCTAAAGGAACTAGAGAAAGAAGAATAAACAAAACCCAAAGTTAGTAGAAAGAAAGAAAGAAATAGCGATCAGAGCAGAAATAAATGAAATAGGAACAAAGAAAACAATAGCAAAGATCAATAAAACTAAAAGCTGGTTCTTTGAGAAGATAAACAAAATTGATAAACCACTAGCCAGACTCATCAAGAAAAAGAGGGAGAGGACTCAGATCAATAAAAGTAGAAATGAAAAAGGAGTAGTTACAACAGACACTGCAGAAATACAAAGCATCCTAAGAGACTACTACAAGCAACGCTATGCCAATAAAATGGACAACCTGGAAGAATGAACAAATTCTGAGAAAGGTATAACCTTCCAAGACTGATCCAGGAAGAAATAGAAAATATGAACAGACCAATCACAAGTAATGAAATTGAAACTGTGATTAAAAATCTTCCAACAAACAAAAGTCCAGGGTCAGATGCCTTCACAGGTGACTTCTATCAAACATACAGAGAAGAGCTAACACCCATCCTTCTCAAAGTCTTCCCAAAAATTGCAGAGGAAGGAACACTCCCAAACTCATTCTATGAGGCCACCATCACCCTGACACCAAAACCAGACAAAGATACTCCAAAGAAGAAAATCACAGAAAAATATCACTTATGAATAGAGATGCAAAAATCCTCAGCAAAATTCTAGCAAACAGAATCCAATAACACACTAAAAGGATCATATGCCATGATCAACTGGGATTTATTCCAAGGATGCAAGGATTCTCCAATATATGCAAATCAAATAATGTGATACACCGTATTAACAAATTGAAGAATGAAAACCATATGATCATCTCAATAGATGCAGAAAAAGCTTTTGACAAAATTCAACATCCATTTATGAGAAAAACTCTCCAGTAAATGGGCATAGAGGGAACCTACCTCAACATAATAAAGGCTATGTACGACAAACCCACAGCAAACATCATTCTCAATGGTGAAAAACTGAAAGCATTTCCTCTAACATCAGGAACAAGACAAGGCTGTCCACTCTCACCAGTATTATTCAACATAGTGTTGGAAGTCCTAGCCACGGCAATCAGAGAAGAAAAAGAAATAAAAGGAATACAAATTGGAAAAGAAGAAGTAAAACTGTCACTGTTTGCAGATGACATGACACTATACATAGAGAATCCTAAAGATGCCACCAGAAAACTACTAGAGCTAATCAATGAATCTGGTAAAGTTGCAGGATACAAAATTAATGCACAGAAATCTCTTGCACTCCTATACACTAATGATGAAAAATCTGAAAGAGAAATTAAGGAAACATTCTCATTTACCATTGCAACAAAAAGAATAAAATACCAAAGAATAAACCTACCTGGGCGACAAAAGACCTGTATGCAGAAAACTATGACACTGATGAAAGAAATTTAAGATGATACAAACAGATGGAGAGATATATACCATGTTCTTGGATTGGAAGAATCAATATTGTGAAAATGACTATACTACCCAAAGCAATCTACAGATTCAATGCAATCCCTATCAAACTACCAATGGCATTTTTTACAGAACTAAAACAAAAAATCTTAAAATTTGTATGGAGACACAAAAGACCCCGAATAGTCAGAGTGGTCTTGAGGGAAGAAAACGGAGCTGGAGGAATCAGACTCCCAGACTTCAGACTATACTACAAAACCTACAGTAATCAAGACAATATGGTACTGGCACAAAAACGGAAATATAGACCAATGGAACAGGATAGAAAGCCCAGTGATAAACCCACACATTTATGGTCAACTAATCTATGACAAAGGAGGCAAGGATATACAATGGAGAAAAGACAGTCTCTTCAATAAGTGGTGTTGGGAAAACTGGACAGCTATATGTAAAAGAATGAAATTAGATTACTCCCTAACACCGTACACAAAGATAAACTCAAAATGGATTAGAGACCTAAATGTAAGACTGGACACTATAAAACTCTTAGAGGAAAACATAGGAAGAACACTCTTTGACATAAATCACAGCAAGATCTTTTTTGATCCACCTCCTAAAGTAATGGAAATAAAAACAAAAATAAACAAATGGGACTTAATGAAACTTAAAAGTTTTTGCATGGCAAAGGAAACTACAAATAAGACCAAAAGACAACCCTCCGAATGGGAGAAAATATTTGCAAACGAATCAACGGACAAAGGATTAATCTCCAAAATATATAAACAGCTCATGCAGCTTAATATTAAAAAAACAAACAACCCAATCCAATGGGCAGACCTAAATAGACATTTCTCCAAAGAAGACATACAGATGCCCAAGAGGCACATGAAAAGCTGCTCAACATCACTAATCATTAGAGAAATGCAAATCAAAACTACAGTGAGGTATCACCTCACATCAGTTAGAATGGGCATCATCAGAAAATTTACAAACAACAAATGCTGGAGAGGGTGTGGAGAAAAGGGAACCATCTTGCACTGTTGGTGGAAATGTAAATTGATACAGGCACTATGGAGAACAGTAAGGTTTCTTAGAAAACTAAAAATAGAACTACCATATGACCCAGCAATCCTACTACTGGGCATATACCCAGAGAAAACTATAATTGAAAAAGCACATGCACCCCAATGTTCATTGCAGCACTATTTACGATAGCCAGGTCATGGAAGCAACCTAAATGCTCATTGACAGACGAATGGAAGAAGATGTGGTACATATATACAATGGAATATTACTCAGCCAGAAAAAGGAACGAAATTGGGTCATTTGTAGAGACGTGGATGGATCTAGAGACTGTCATACAGAGTGAAGTAAGTCATAAGGAGAAAAACAAAATATCGTAAATTAACGCATATATGTGGAACCTAGAAAAATGGTACAGATGAACCAGTTTGCAGAGCAGAAATTGAGACACAGATGTAGAGAACAAACATATGGACATCTGAGCAGGCACCATGTCATTTGGAGCACGTCCGTAGTGGTTTAACAGCAGCATTTTATCACGATAGTAAGTTTTAAGAGGAAGGTGGTAAGGAGGATTTCTTCAATAAAACTGTAATTATAAAGTGGTTAATTGTATTACAATAAAAAAGTATTTTATTTAGGAGTAAAAAATAGTTTTGTCACTTTAGAAAGGTGTTAAATTTTTAGTAACTTGATTTAATGTCTTACATTTAGTAGTCCCACTTTCAGAAGAGATATGCATGTTTTGCTCGGTCCTTATCATATCAATGTCAGTTAACTGAAAAATCCAAAATTACTTTTTAGCAAGCCAATGGTTTCATGTTTATTCAAGTTAATGTTGGCTCAATAGGCAGAGAGGACCAGAACTGTCATTCTAATGTGTTTTTTATTTATTTTTAAATTGAAGTATAGTTCTAATTGTTTTAATTCGTTGCATTAAAAATCTGTTAAAAACAAAAACGAAAACAAGCCAAACCTCCTACTTTATTTTTCCTTGCACTTAAAAGAGGAATTCAAAGTTCCTCTAGTAAGTTCAACACCTGGGGGAACTTCATTAAGCGCTATTCCCTGAAATTACCGCTTCACGGTGCAAAACAGGGGCTATGTAATCTGAAGAAGTTAATGTAATGTGCACCGCTGCTCAGGGACTCACAGTGGCACTGGGAAATGCTGCCATGCTATTACCTTAATTAATGTTTCCATCAAATGAGTGGAGTGCAAAAAAAAAAAAATTCATAACTAAAAGTCAGGGTTTAAAGGATTTGGAGAAACAATGAATTCCTGATTTCAACATTAGCTGAGGAAGACTTTAATTTCTGCTCTCAAACAGTCTTTAATTCTGGTAGCTACGTGTCAAGACACAAATGGATGCTGGATAAAGTTCAAAGATACTAAAATGATTAAGGAATCTGTTGACTGCTCCACGTAGTAAACTGTAAAAAGTGTCACGACACTTCAGGATGGAAAAGGCAGACTATAAGACTGCACAGTGTTATGAACTGTTATGAAAGGTATGTCCTACTCGAACTTGTTTGCCAAATTTCAAAATTCTAGAATTTAAGATTTCTACAACAAAGGCAATACCAACTTAAATTTTGAAATAATTAAAGACAAATAAAATATTATTCTAAGCTGTGGAGAGAAAACATCAATCTTGTAAGAATCAGTGTAAAACTAAATTTTAATAGTTTGAAGGAGAATTTGGGTGATTTTTATAGATTTTATGGACTTAAAAGTAATCTTGCAAATATATTTGGGTGGGGATAGAGAATAGCTGACTTTTAAAGGTTGTTATTACAAACAATAGTCATAAATTCTCACAAACCTTCCTTTGAGGTGAATGCAAAAAATACAGGTCTGGACCAAACACCAGAATTCTTTGCTTCCTATTAAAAAGTTGCTACTGGCCAGTTCTCGAATGAAAGTGTTAGCAGAATTTCAAATCTGCCTCATGCCTTGAACGTAGGAGCAATTCCAGAGTTTCAAGAATTTTTAACAATCAAGGGAAAGAAGGGGGTCCACTGCATAATAATTAGATGCTAAACAGTCTTGACTTATTTAAGCTGCCTTTCTATTCTCCTCATTGACACGGGAACTATCAAGTTTACTCAGATTTCTCTTTGGGCAAGTCCTGGCTAACCTTCTGGGCTCCCCTGTGTATAGACATATATGTAGAATCTGAACATCTTTATAAGTTTCTCCAACCAACCACTGGCAAGCTGGGTCATTTCTTCTACTCTTCATGAATTCATCATCAATCCAAAGTGGCAAGCTGGGTCATTTCTTCTACTCTTCATGAATTCATCATCAATCCAAAGTGGCAATTTTAAAATCCTACAGTTTCTCTGAAGATCATGAAATACCTTGATTAGTACAGCCTCACAGTTTTTCTTTTTTACATATAAATTTTAAGAAAAACTAGCTTTTGATCCTAATGTAAATATTCCGATTTTCTAAACGTACTGCTTGACTTGCTATGTTATTAGGAACACCAGTCAGCTTCCTTGACAAAACTGATCTTGAGGAATCTAAGTTTTGAAAATACTTCTGACTGTTTTTAGACAGCAAATGTGCCGAGGTCAAACCATATGGCACAAGAGTAAATAATCAGTTGCTTCAAAGAAACACTTGTTGAGCTACTGATGTGTGCTACAAAGAACTATCTCATTTTTTGGAGCACTACATGAAAGGGCAGGTGTTAGGAATGGGGAAAAATGCCAAATCTCACTTGAGGTTACAGCAGCTTACTGACAATATGGTGAATGTCACAGGGACCAGGCAAGGTAATGACGGTGAGATATAAATTGACTACGTGATTAAACCTTAAATGTCTGATGCGACAGCAGTTCATTACTAAGTATTTATAGGGTCTCATCTGTGGTGTGTCAAATTAAAACTCTGATATTGTAACAAACTATGCTAACTTTCTACTTTAAAATGCCTTAATCCAAGCTACTTAAGGAATACTTATGTAACAGTTAAGCAATATTTTATTTATTTTAAAAGTTTATAATTTGTTCAGATATTGTACCTGAATACTGGTGCGGAGAAGTAAAAATAATTTCTTACCCTTTTCCCTAAAATGGCTGCCAGTTCTTTCAGGAATTCAAACAACAAGATTTCATTCCCTATACCCTGTCTCCTTCTTTTTATTTCCTTTCCCTGTTCTCTATCTCACCTGGGAATGTTGACCTTGAAGCCAATGGCTTGACCTTTGGCAGCTACCATCTAATTCCAAACGGAGTCATGTCAAGGCAACTGCACACAGCAGGTGCGCAGGAAATGCTGGCACTTTGCCATCAAGTGCAAAGGCAGTGCCATTTTTGAGCATTAGCACCACCCCAGAGTGGATAAGAGCCAGGGGTTCTGGCCTGCAGAAAATAGGAAAGCAGGAAAAACACATCAAGTAAACCACAGCATATTTGGTTACAAGGACAAAAAAAGTTCATTTGTATTCATTGCTTAATGGAAGTTTTTATACATCCATATTGTTGTGCAATACTTTAATACTGATGCAGCACCTAGTGTCAATTGACCTTGAACAACAGTCCATTAAATATCACCAGGCCCTGGATGAATCAGTAGCTAGCATCAAATACTACCCTGAGGTGTCCAACTCAGAGACGATTTAAGCTTTATGACTTGATGAAAATAGCAATGATTTACTTCTTGGCACTAAGGGCACAGGGAGAACAAGCTTCTGTTTTGTTTGTTTCAAGTCAGTGAGTCAGATCCAATACTGGAAAAATTTCAAAAAGTATACTAAATTCTTCCAATGCCTATACTAGGCTTTGGTCCTATATTAAACATCTTTAAGAAACTGGATTAATTATTTCAACAGCTAACTACTACTTAACATTCTACAGACCCTTTTATCAATGCAAATAACTATAAACCTATATGTATCAAAAAGATATTTTTGTATTAGTCTGGCTTTAGAATCTATTAGCTCAATTGAAAACATGAAAAACTGGGTTATGTTGTTGCTTTGTTTTAAGGTGACCAATAAGATAAAGTTTTGTTAACACTGGATTTTCCACCACATAATAATGGCTATGGTTTCTTAAAGGCTCAGTATATGTAAGTGTTGGGCTAAGTTTTTGACATATACTGTCTCATTTAATCTTTACAACAATCTGATAAATTAGGCATTATTATTCCACTTTACAGATAGGAAAACTGAGGCACAAAGATAGTAATTGACTTGCCTAGACCAACAACTAATTAATGTCATGTGAACCAGAGCTGGATTCAGGTCTAATAAGCTCTGAGGTCTAGCTCCTGGTCACTAGGGTGGACAGTTTTCACTGGGCTCTCCTACTGTAATTCACCACAGATAACTTGCAGGAAATTATTTGGTCCAATTAGCCAAAAGGATTACTCAGACTAGGCCCCTACCAAGCACGAAACACCATTCAGTAAGGAAAACCTCGATTAAACCCCAAGGTGAGTTCTGTAAGTTAAACCTACAGACGTTTATTGAGCGCACGCAAAAGAGATGAGAGGCAAAGCCAAAAACACAGACCTCATTTCAAGAAAAAGAAAATACTCAGGATTAGTTAAAAAGAAGCAAATGTACCAACCTTATTATTAGGGTGTTTCTACATTTTATCTTAAAATGTGGCTACTATAAAATTATGCTACCTGCCCACACTCTGTACTCTTTCTTAAGTTACTATATACAAAGAGACAATATGACAAGCTTTAGAGAGACCAATTCAGCAAAAACTTATAAGTCAACAAACAAAAATAATTACTTTCTGATAGATGAAAATATAAGGGTAATTAAAACTTTACATATCTGAATGTATACATTAAAATAATAGTATGACCATTGGTGTGTCATCAAAAATAAATAAAACTGTCAGAGGTGAAATGAATCAAATAACACTGAGTATTTCTTACTGATTTATCTGTAAATCTATACTGTGGTAGTAGTTTGTTTGCTCCAGGCTTCTGATCCTACAACATGACTAAACGTTATTTGCTCTGGCGATTAAATGACGGACAAAACAAAACAAAGCCCAGATGTAAGAACTTGTAGTGAGCTTGGGCAGAAACCTTGGCATTCTGCTGGAGAGAAGGAGAAACTACTATTGAGTGAGCACCCATTCTGTACCCAGTGCTGGGCTGAGTAGTTTACATAAGTTATTGGATCTAAACATTTCAACAGCCCTACTGACACCACATCATCATCATCCTTTCACAGATGAGGTAACTGAAGCCCAGAGAGGTTAATTAACTCACCACAGTCCCAGCGGGCAAGTAGCAGAGCTGAGATTCAACTCCGGATGTCTGACTCATAGACAATGGGGTTCCCCCAAAATTAACATATAAAAATTATATATACATATAGTAATCTTAACTCCTTTTTCTCCAAAAGTGAGAGGATTCTCAAAATGTAGCTTTAGAAAAGCTGGGGGGCAGGGGTGCGACCCAATCCAAGGAAAGGAACACCCTCATGGAGTGAGGCAGCTACTGTGGCTGGACAAGCAGTGGGGTCTGTGGGGAAACCAGAGTCCCGATGACCTCCAGCCACCCCAGTTGTTTTCAGCTTGTTTCCTACCACCGGGGAATGGAAAGTGACCAGCTCTGTGAGCGGCCATTGGAAGCCAGGCTCCAAGAGTCCTGGACGTGTTGACAGAGGATGGCATCTGTCTTCTGCATTGTGGAAAAGCTCAGAGACACAGTGGCTCCCACCTTAACACACTGAGGAATGAGTCTGTTGCTTCCTATTTTGCCCTGTCACTCTATACGAAGACGTTAAGAAAAGAATTTTTGCATTCAAAGAGAGAACTTTAAAGTAAAAAAGAATACTTTTTGGAAGAAACATTGATAGGAACCAGATGAGATGCAGAATAACATGTTCTGTGAAGTGAAAACAAGTAAACAAGAGCTATCATGCACATCAATAAGATAATTTGAAAAGCACATTGGAATAAAATAAATAAAGACAACTAGATGTTTGAAAGTATTGAGCGAGCAGATGCCATCTAAATAAGCAGAACTCCTCCATCTAAGGACATCTAGAAACTCAGCAGGTGAAGAAGCATTTAAATCCACCTTCATTAAAGTGGCAGGTAGAAAAATGGAGCTATAATCTGAAGATCCATGGTTTCGCACAAGAGCTGGAACTTAGGAGGAAGAAATGTAGCAATCTTAAAACTGAGCTACAAAAAATCCAAAGCGATCAGTCTCAGGAAGAGGATCTGACCAGCAGACATCTTCAAAGACCAAATATCTCAGGTCATAGTTAAGTAGCATTCATCTGGGAACTGAGGAGAGAGATGGCTAACTTATATCAGGACTTAAGTGCAGCCTGAACTACTAAGAACACTGAAAACTCCAAGTGCAATCAGGAAAGCCTTCATTCCAAGAGAAGGCATTGAAGTCACTGGGAAGGACAGCACAAAGTCCATTTGACGCAATGCTCAAAAGACAATCTTCTCTCACTAAATGCAAAGCACTTTGTTATAAGGATCATAGCTTCCCCTTTACCAGGAGATATAAAAGATTTTATCAGACAAAGCAATTCTCCAATCACAGACAGATAATGAGAGAACCATTCCTAACGACAGCACAAACTTTCAGGAATGACTCCTACGGCAAAAAATCTATGGGAGCTAATTCATGGGTGTTCCCAAGAGCTCCTAAATTGAGTCAGGTAGTTTTTGGGGAGATTAGGAATAAGACTTTTGGGTCAACATAACCAAAGCTGCCTTTGTAAGAGTTAATTCTGAAGAGATTCATATCTGGAGACGAGGATACGAGATTTTTCCCTACTTGTTCTCCAAGAAATGTGTATAACAAACTATAAAAGTGGACTTAGATTAAAAATTTGCTGAAATCTTTAGTCTTTAGTATAGAATATATATTTTTATTATATATATTAAGGTACAATATGTACCAATACAATATGTACCAATATATTGTCCCTTTAAAAATTACCTTTATATTATATTATCTTTCCTTCAAATGTGATACCTTTACAGGATTTTTCCAGCTATAATATCTGTGCTTTCAAGAGTGGTATGCTATCAATCAACCAATATCAACTTTCCTCTTTGACTGACCTTGCAACAATATTCATTTAAGGTATAATCACTCTTCACAGACAAATCATTGTCTATTAAACAGTAATTTATTTGATGTGTTCCTGGAAATTTTTTTACATCACTGGTTTTATGAAACCCAAGTGTTCCATGAAAGAAACTACAAAAATAACACCACCCTATTCACAACATACTCGTTAAGCATACTTTTATGAATATAAGTAAAACACTTCATAATCTTATATTTACTATATAATACAATTCAAACTGAATTAAAATGCTTTTTGATATCAGAGTCTTAGGTCTTAGCTATTTCCTGAACATTGTGGGAGATTGGAAAGCATTTCTAGTTAATGCATTTGGGATTAAAACCACTGCTTTTAGGATGAAAAAATAAAGTTAATTGGCATATTTTGCTTCAATGACCAAAAGAAACATAAGGTAGCAGTGCAAATTAATGGAGATGGTAGGTAACTCTTGCGTTTTTAAGGGGGAGAATGGAAGAACAACGAAGATTATAAAAGCTTTTTAGGCTAGGCATTTGGTTTCAGCATGGTGTGGTAAAGGGCTTCATTCTAACCATATGCCTCACGCTCTTGAATATCTATGATGAAACTTCAAATGAACAGTAACATTTATACACTTTTCCATAGAATGAAGAATGACAAATCTTCTGAATTTACTTAGGTGAAAGCCAATTAGGAGAGAGATTTAACTCTGGAAAGTAAAAGCACCAAAATATAGCTTAATTAAATAGGGAAGATAATTTTAAAAGCATAATCTTCCTATATTCATGAACTTCTTAAGGGTTCAAATCTAAAGGCCTTAAGTTAAAATAAAAAATCTTACCAATAACAAAGGCTACAACCCCCCGAGATACAGGAACCAGAGAATTTCTGGGAACTGAGAGGAGAGTCACATCCACACTAGGGGAAATCTGATGGCTTACTTTGACACCGCATTCCCCAAATCCCACTACCTTCGGACTCAGCTCTGAGACTCCATGAGCTAACGACGGTTTCCCTAGGATTACAGAAACAGGACAGTATCTCAAATAGAATGCTCTAAGTTAAGCCTACAGTTCTACAGTAACATCATAATAACTTTGCTAATAATAACGTGGGTCAAAAGTTTTTTTAAAAGGTAGGGAAGAATAACCCTATACTTTGGAATTAAAGCATATACTGCTAATTCTTAACTATAACAAAAAAAAAAAGAAGAAGAAAAGAAAAAGGCAATTACAATCCTTTGAAAATGCGAGGAAATTAAAAGTTCAGAATTATCTAAAAGAACCAGAAATTACACTCATATTTTCTTCTCTAAAGAGAGATATTCATATTATGTATGACAGAAATCTCTAATTTTATCAATAAGTGGGAAGTCTGTCTTGGTCTGCTGTATCTGGATTCAATGTAAAGCAATTATACTCCAATAAAGATGTAAAAAAAAAAAGATAATATGGAATGGGGTGAAACAGGTAGGGGTATAGATAAAACATGACAGTCATCAGTTGGTAAATATTAAAGCTGGATGAGTTCATGGGTATACAAGGAACACTCACAGTATTTTGTATACTTTTGTATATGTTTAAAATCTGTGATAATTGTTTAAAAACAAGACGACACTGTAGAAAACAGTTTGGCACTCTCTCAAAGGTTAAGCGTAGAGCTACCGTATGATCCAACAACTCTGCTACTACCTACGCTGCACATCTAACAGAACTGAAAGCAGGGATTTGAACAAATATCTGTACACCAATGATCACAGCAGCATGATTCACAATAGCTACAAGGTGGAAACAACCCAACCGATGAATAACAAAATATGGTATATACACACAGTGGGATTTATTAAGCCAAAAAAGGAATGGCATTTTGTTACATGCTATAACATGGATGAACCTTGAAAACACTAGGTTTAGTGAAATAAGCCAGAAATAGGATAAATATTGTAGATTCCACGTACACGAGGTACCTAGAATAGGCAAATTCATAGAAACAGAAAATAGAATAGAGGTTACTAAGGGCTGGTGGGAGGGAAAATGGGGTTGTTACTGTTTGATGGTTAAAGAGTTTTTGTTGAGGATGATGAAAAAGTTTTGGTTATAGACAGCGGTGATGGTTACACAACACTGTGACTGTATTTAATGCCACTGAACTGCATATTTATAAATGGTTAAAATAAATATGATTTATGTATATTTTACCACAATAAAAAAAAAGAGGAATTAAAAAAAAGAAGACATTTCCAAGCTACTAATACAAATGAAGTATATTAAGCATATAAAATAC
This sequence comes from Phocoena sinus, assembly GCF_008692025.1. Classification (NCBI taxonomy): domain Eukaryota; kingdom Metazoa; phylum Chordata; class Mammalia; order Artiodactyla; family Phocoenidae; genus Phocoena; species Phocoena sinus. Next base: position 61,931,796 of record NC_045771.1, on the reverse strand, counting down.
ATAAGTATAAACAATTCACATGTTTTTATAAACATTTAAAGAAAGGTTCAGTGACAGAGCTGAAAATTATTAAAGTATTTTAGCAGAATACCTAACTTCAATTGACATGAATGGCTAGCAGTAAAAACTGCCCTGGGATTAATTCTACACAGTGGCTGGTGACATACCAGCCTGTGTATGCATAATTATCACATATTGCTAAGTTTTCTGTGTAGCATCTATTTCATGTGGTCACATTAATTTCAAAACATGAGCAATGGCTATTACTAACAAGGGGACCACAATTCTAATTTAGGAATATGAAATTTATATTGGTTTGCTTTGTTTTGCAGAATAACAATTGTCATGGCTGGGTGAAAGATACTCTCACTAAACCAATAAATAAAATCGACAAAGGAAATGCATCAGTGAAGCACTCAAAATGTCAGCCTTCAGTGCATACTTATAGCCTAGTAGTTTCTTCAGAACTATACACCAAGACCACTGATGTCCTTCCGAGGTTTAACTTGGCATTGAGCTGATTACCCGGAGACTCTGGAGTTTCCTGCCAGATAAGGGACAAACATACCAACTGGGTATGGTGTGCTACTTGCTGCTGTTTTAAAAAACAATGCCAGATTGCAACACTCTTTGTGCTCAAAAATGCCTGACATTTCTGGCTTAAGACCTTTTGGGTCTAATAAATAACTCCATTTCTAATGACAGAGGTTTCTTTCATTGATGGATTTATTAAATAAATAAGTAGTTCATCAGTTTACAGAATGTGTTATTTCACACAATTTAATATGAAAGAACTAGCAGGTGGTACTATTAAGAACCATCAGTAGTAGGAATTGTTTCATAGATGACCAACTTAATCTACATTTGGAACACTGCCATCCTTTATAAAGTTTTTCCATATAACACATTCAGAGTTTTAGTGCCCATCTACTCAGGGTGTTTATGAAATCCTTGTGCAGCTTTAAACTTGACCTATCCCACTGAATTATATTTTATGGGACTGTGTTAAAACTGCTGTGTATTCATCCAGACCACATTCTTTAAAGGAACTTCAAGCCAGGATCATGAATGCAATTTATGAAATCACTCAGCAGCAGCTGGAGAATGTTTTCAATGAGGTGGAAAATCAGACTGAATGTTGATCACCAAAAAAGGGTGGTTATGTTGAAGTCTATAAATTTAAACTGCAATGTTAAAGTCTTATTCACACTGATTTAAGTCATTTTTATTTTTTTTCTGTCACAAATACAACAAAGATTAAGGTTTAACATTAACATGGAATTTTAAAAACACCCAAAATGGCCATGATGTTATACATTTCTATTAGAAATTTTTATTATTTTTCCCATGTTAGAAGACTAATAGCAACTCATTAGAAAATATTTTACAGCATCCTAAAAGGCTAAAATATATTTTAGAGATCACTGATTCTCCAATTGACTTAGGCCATGTTTGTAAAATTGTACTATTTATAAAAATGTATTTTTATAAGCAAACCATTTCCTAATGGGTTGTGAAAGGAGAAAAATCAGTGCAAGAGAGAGGTTGGTTAACATGTTAAAACAGAACATGACTAGATACAATGCAGTAACCTGGATTTGATCCAGGGACAAAAAAAGGACATCAGTAGAAAAACTGGTAAAATCCAGGTAAAGTCTGTGGTTTAGTTAATAGTATTATACCAATGTTAATTTCACAGTTCTGACAAATCTCCCACAGCTATGTTAGGTGCAGATGAAGGATATAAAGAAACACTCTGTAGCATTTCTGCAACTTCTCTGTAAGTCTAAAATTATTCCAAAATGAAAGTTTATTAATTTTTAATGTTAATTGAATATTGGTAGCTTCTGCAATCCCCTTCTTCTCTACCTTTCCTGTACCTATTGCTTGTGACAAATTTTATTTTCCAGAGTTGGCCACCAAATCTCCTGTCACATGTTCTTTTTAGCCACATTTCCCCATTAAGAACTAGCATTTACTTAGCCATACTCTTGAATCTGAGATCACCCTGAGTCTACTTTAACCAACGAAACAAGGTGAGAGTGATGCTATATCAGTTCTAAGTGTAGCTCTTAACTGGCTTGGTAGCTTCACCTCCTACCTCTCTGAATGCTAACTCTTAGAACCCAGACACCATTTTATAAGAAACCCAAGCAATGCAGAGAGGCTACATACAGGTTCTCTTTTTCACAGCGTTAGCTTGAGCCAGAATCAACCAGCCCCCATGAGAGTAAGCCACTCTGGACATCAAGCCCAGTCGAGCTTTGTGATGACAGCAACCCCAGCCAACACCTGATTACAACCACATGAAAGAGCTCAACCAAGCACTGCCCAGCTAAGCCCAGACAACCCACAGAACTATGAGAGATAACAACTATGAGAGATAACAAATCACTGTTTTATGCCACTAAGTTTATGGTAGTTTGTTACACAGCAAAAGATAATTTGGACACGTAATCATCAAAAAGGAAACTGCTACCCAGATGAATTCATGGAAGGGTTGAAAATAGAAGGTCTGAAAAATAGAAGAACTGAAAAAATAATAATTGTTTCTACTTTCACTTTACTATTCTGCCTATTTCTTTCTTCTCACAGAATTTATTGATTATAGCAGTTACAGACAATAAGCGATTTTCAGGAAAAAATATTCAACTAGAACTTCATGGGAGAATCTACATTTTCACATTAACCAAGAGTCAAACATATCCGTTCACTAAATACTTTCTTAAAAGGGACATGAACTACTCATTGCATTTGCTTACTAAATGACAAGAATATTTTACTGACTCCCAACAGCTAGAGCAAGTAATCCAAGCAGAAGCTATAAAAATACTTATCTAAAATTGACTATATAATACAAAATAATAATAGCTGATATTTATCTCAGATATTCCTCACAGTCCTATCAGGTGGCTCTTCTAACTTTTTTTTTTTTTTTTGCGGTACGTGGGCCTCTCACTGTCGTGGCCTCTCCCATTGCGGAGCACAGGCTCCAGACGCGCAGGCTCAGCGGCCATGGCTCACGGACCCAGCAGCTCCGCGGCATGTGGGATCTTCATAGACCGGGGCACGAACTCGTGTCCCCTGCATCGGCAGGCGGACTCTCAACCACTGCGCCACCAGGGAAGCCCTAAACATTCTCTATTTTATCAATAATGAAAATGAAGTTCAGCAATATTAAGCAACATGCCTAAGGTCACCAGTTCAGTCTGGGTAGGAGCTAAGCTTCAAATACAGTTTGTATCCATGGTCCAAACCCTTCCACCACACCTCTCCTGATTATGATATTTTTCTACTTAAGGTTTCTTTCATACATTTTAATAGACTATTAAAAATATTCTGAATCACTAATCAAATAGTATATTTTAAACTTGGTGTAACATCCCATTCCATAGAAGAGATATGTATTCTTTAAAAAAAACTTTGTTCTGTAAAGTCTTTTATTGGGCCAGTTGCTATAAGCCACTCAGGTTAGAGTGATTTTGTTGTAGCACTTGAATGAACTAAGGTAGGTAGCTATAAATAGTAGGCAATTTAGCAGAATATTTGGGGTTAATTACTAATAGCAAATTAAATACCTACGAGTCTTGACATAACACTCTAAAATGTAAAATGACACGATCGTCTTGATTCTACCCCTAAAAATATCTCTAGAAGCAGTTTTTTTCTCTTTTCATCTTCACTATGCTCGTCCAGGACTTCACCACTTCTTGACTAGACCATTGCAAATGGCTCCCAAAGGTCCTCTGTGTCTCGAACATATTTTCTCTACAGACCATGTCCCATACTGTGACCATAATTCTGTCCTTAAAGCATATTTTTGATCCTTTTGCTCCTTGCACTCAGACAGAAAATACTTTCAAAGTATTTGAAAATCGAAGTTCAACAATTTTAGTAAAATATGCAAAGCTCCACCTCCCACTCCAGCTGCTGCCCCTCTCTGGTCCCAACCATCTTTCAGGTATCACTTCTCACTATATTCCATCGAATATTATTTGCTCTGAAAATCATCATCTTTCATTTTTCTGCTTAATATTGCTTAAACTCAGGTTGATTGCTTTTTCCCCAAGTTCTTTTTTTTTTTTTTTCAACAGAAAATTCATGCTTCATAAGCTGATAGCACACGCTTACTTTTTAAGCTCAATCATTCATATCAGGTCGCTTGGCTCAGATCAGGAAGGGAGGAGGAGAGAGTGACTGACACCCAGTGCACCTTTGAAGAGGTCAAATATGGGGATGTAGGCAATTTTTTTCTCTAAAATAGGAATGAACTAGGCAAGTATGGATGCCATTAAAAATAAGTAGGTCTAAAGGTAGAGAAAGGAAAAGGAGTTTGACGAGACAAGATCATCTGCTTAGCATGAGTACCAGAAGAAAGCCCAAGAAGATGTGAACAAGTCCGTCAGCCTCTGCGGGTCCAGTAGCACAGTGGTTCTCAACCTTGGCTGAACACTGGAATCACGTGGGGAGTGTCTCACCATGCAAAATGTACTCTAGAACAATTACATCAGAATATTTAGTGGTGGAACCAAGGCACTGGTATGCTTAAGAACACCTCCAGGTGATTCCAACGTGCAAAGTTGACATCCACTCTGTTAAGACAATGCTGATAAGAAAGGACCAGAAAAGAGTTGACAGCTCAGATAACTAGGAAGCAGCAATGCATTACAGTGCCTGTATGCAGAGTGATGGTTTTCTTCAGGAATGCTTAGTAGCCTGGGGGCAGGAGCAGATAAAGGGAAGGGTTGGCTTTATCCAGAGTTGAAAACTGGCAGGGATCAGAATAATTGAGAGACCTGATCTTACAACACTGCAGTGAGAGACTGCAGACTTCAGGCTAGACAAGAAGTCAGGAAGTCACTGAAATAAAGCTTTCAATGAGTTAGATGAACAAGCAGGAATAGTGGCATGAAAGAGGGACATGACATCAGAGAATAGGATCCCTGGGTTTAAGATTTAAGACTTCAGAGGAGGCATCATTCTGAGTGAGCATATATTCGAGACCAAGGCCACATCGGAGAACTGCCGGAACAGAGAAGGAAAATGTCAGTGGCATAGAAAGTCTTTGGAGAACAAGGGATTGAGGCGAGGGTGTTAGCTGGGGCATTATCATGAATGTTAGAGATACCTAGGCTGACTATAGGAGCTGGGAAGGGGAAAAAGCCAAGTCCAAGGGCCCTTTAAATCTGGAGCAAGTAGAGGATGGCAGCTGGTATGGAGCTTAGAGCATGGTGTCCTTATTAATGCGGTAGAAGAAAAATGGACTGAAGTGGCAACCGCAGAACAACCCTGATCACAGAAACCAAGTCCTAAACACACACACTTAGAATGAGCAGCACCCATCTGAGAGGGCTGAATCCTTTCAATTAATGGAAGAAAATAGAGGAGCATCTTTTCATACCTGTATTTGTTCACGTCACCCTCACCCACGCTTAATTTTCATCAATGGCTTCCACTGCTCATAAGATAAAGATATTATCAGGGCCCACAAGGTCTAGCATGATCTGGGTCTGCCTAACTCTCCAGCCTCATCAAGTTCCACACCCGCTCCTGGCTCTCTGCGCATCAGCCTAAGGGCCTCCTTCCAATTCACCGAAAGTGCTCTATGTGCCCTCCCACCAAAGGGACATTTTGATTTCCTATTCCCTCTGTCTGGAACCCTCTCCTCTCCATTCCCTCTCTATTCAGTTAACTCTTACACATGTTTTCACTCTCAAGTGTTACTTAGGGAAGACTTCCTCAAACTTCCTCACTTGGTCATCTGTTCTCATAGCACTTATCAACACTGTAGTTTTACACTTATTCAGGTGATCATATCTTTAATGTTTGTCTCTCCAACTGGACTCTCATTTCCGTGAGGGCACAGACTGTCATCTATCATAATCACCATTTATTCCCAATGCCTAGCAAAGTGACTTGCATATGGCAAGCCCACTATAAACGTTGTCAAATGAGTAAGTGAATAAATACATGAATAGATATATAAATGAACATAGCGAAAAGGCTGATGTAATCTTGATACTATTCTTATAGCAGCCAGAGATACTATTTCTCAATGGCTTCATATATGCCAGATATGGCTACTCACTTAATCCATGCATCAACCTCAAAGATAGGTTTTATCATCTCAATTTTATAAATGAGGAGACTGACACTCAAAGAGATTAAATGACTTGCCTACTGTCCCCCACCAGAGAAGTACCAGAGCCAAGATTTTCTTAGGTAGAGGTATTCTATCTCCAGGTAGAGCTGGCCTTAGGATACCTTCAGTTCAGGCCAAATTATTCCTCAAAAAAGCAACTTTAGATGTGCACACGTATCTGAACATGTATCAGTTTGAGTAGCTTCAAGCTGGTACTCTTCACCTTGAATTTTACAATAGAATAAAAGGCACCAAGAGAGCTGGAAACTGGATCAACAGAAGAGAACAGATTTGGATGGAAAGCTCCATAAAATCATGGGGAGGATAGTAGCCAAAATCCTTGTAGGCAGTCACAGAGGATCAGAGAGAGGAGGAAGAAGCAGCACAAAAGGTTGATTCACTGACTGTAGAGAGCTTCCCTGAGGTGAAGGGGAATTTTCATTCCAGGGAGACCAGTTCCGGCTAAGAATAAGTCTCTTCCTTATCCGCTGGGATAAGACTCTGACATCACCATTTAGTACTTATATTCAAATACATGAGCATCTTTTTAAGAAAAACTGGGTTCTAATGGCAGGAACCCCTATGGCTCATAATCATGCAGAAGTAGAGTGGTTTTCATTTGGTAACAGTACTAGACTGTCTCCTTGACATTGCAAACAGAATTCCAACTTGCCACAGTGGCGGGTCCAAAGCACATGAACACCTATATACACATAGAATATGTGAGAAAAGAAACTTTCACATTTTTCTCCTATCTAGTTTTGGTCAAAAATCCGAGTAAGGGAAGAGCCATTTCACATGCTATATTAGTTTCCTAGGGCTGCCATAAGAAAAAGTACCACAAACTTAGTGCATTAAAATAACAGAAATTTATTCTCGCACAATTCTGGAGGTTAAAAGCCTGAAATCAAGTGTCAGCAGGGCCGTGTTCTCTCTGAAGTCTCTAGGGAAGGACCTTCCTCCTCTTCCCAGCTTCTGTTGGTTGCTGGCAATTCCTTAGGGTTCCTGCATCACTCCAATCTCCGCCTTCCTCATCACACGACCTTCACCTCTCTGTACGTGTCTCTGTGTCCAAATTTCTCTCTTTTTTTAAGGACACCAGTCATTGGAGGAAGGCTCACTATAATGAGTATGAGCTCATCTTAACTTGATTACATCTGCGAAGACTCTATTTCCATAAGGTTACATTCAGAGGCACTGGAGGTTAATAGGTCTTTAACTATCTTTTGCGGGGACACAAGTCAACTCGTTCCTCCAGAGAGCTTAAATGCTACTTTTCTATAAATTGAAATTACTAGAAGGCAGCACACCTGCACCCAATCCACTCAATTCACTTCACTGAAGGCTTTTAGTCCTTCAATAAAATGCCCTTTATGTATATTAAAAGTTTAAATAAAAACATGAAAAATATTAGCTTCTTTTACAAAATCACTATTGAACACAATAATCATTATGTTTTTACAAAAAGCCTTTTTTAAATTACCATGAGAAAAACTTGTTTCTCCTGGTGTCAGTGAAAAGTTTTCTTTTGTTTGCAAATTACTAAGCTTTAGTAGTCTAGACTATAGTGGTCTACTTATACTTAGTGGTGTATACTATAACTACAGTAGTGTGTCTCAAATGTTAGTGTGTGTCAAAATCACTGGGTGGGAGTGACACACAAAACACACACACACACAAATCACTGGGTGGGAGGGTTAGGGAGGGAGATGAATAAAATCCCAGGTGTCTAGGCCCCACTCCAACAAAATCAGAATTGATGGGGATGAGGCCCAGACATATGCACTTGTGACAAGCATTCAAAGCGAATCTGATGAACACTAAGCTTCAGGACCACCAGGTAGGGTTTTTACACTCCCTTTCCCCCTTTATTATTAGGGGTTTACAACTTGCAAGTTCTATTTTAATGGTCTTGTGGAGTTCATGTCCTTTATTGCAAACTATATCATATTTTTATATTTAAATTTAAGATTAACAAGCAATTTCTAACCATTCCACTTTTGAATTACTCATTTGAAATAATACTTGTGACTATTTTTTAGGTCCTGCAGCAGTTTTTTCCAAAGATGACATACATTCTTGAACAGATGGCTCTCTATTCATCCTCACCGTGTCCCTCTGTGGCACACTGGAGGAAGAAACTACCATTCCCTTCAAAGATGAAAAACAAAGGCTTGAGTCCAAGTCAAACTGAATATTTATTAAATACCTTTAGTATGCAAGACACTATTAAAAATCACCTCATCGGGGCAGGCTATAAAGCTACGGAGGTGCATCTCTGAATATGGAAAGGTTAGTGCAGCACTGAAGCACTTCCTAGCTCACCGATTCACCATCTCCTTTTTGCACAGAATTAAGCAGTCTGGACAGCTTAATGATTTTAATTGATCAGTATAAGCCGTCATGAACAATTCTGAATAAGAGCTCCAAGTTCAAGTACCTTCTTCTTTCCACATTATTTTTCTCTTTATTTCACATGTAAAAATCAACTAAAACCTCTCAACTTTAAGATTATAAGGTACTATAATGTACTACAGTCACTAAAGTAAATATATATATATTAGTTCCTATGGCCTTGAAACTATGTGAAAAAAAATCTAGAGTTGGTTTGAAGTCTTTTGTGAAATCCCTTGTGAGACTCAACTGTTGACTGTGGTTAGAATACATTCAAAAGTATAATCAGATTGCATCATCACCATCACCTGCTCAGAGGCGCATTGAAGGCACATGTACTTGTGAGGCTGAAGCTGGCTTATTGTACTACACTCTCATGTGGGCTTGCCAGAGAGATTAGTCACCATTTTGCAGCTGGTTTCAAATTCAGTTGCTGCGATACAAGTGCAGATGCAATGGCTTACCCTAATTATATTGCTCCAGTTTAATCTTTCCATTTGTAGCATACATACTATCTACTGGATCGAGTTCAAGACTCTGAAATTGGTTTCAAACTGAAGAGACTTCAACATCACACATTTGTGACCCTCCCCTACAGCTTGCTAATCACATTTCATCACCGCATCTTTTGGATCTTCTGAATCCATCCCAAAGGTGTTTTTAGCTCTCTAAGCCATCACTGAATCTTGTTAACAAAAAGGCAGGGAAAACTGTTCTTAAAAAAACATTTGTTTTAGTAAAATAAAAGTTATGTCATCTCCAAAGACACCTTTTGACCTGAATTTTTTTTTTCCATTTTCTCTCTGCTTGGAATTAAACATACTAGCAAATCGTAAGGAAGTTAATCGTAATCAGTGATTTGTAAACTTGACTGATAATCAAAAGCACCCTATAGGTTTTGGGAAAAACACAGACTTCCCAGCTTCATCAACCTATTGAGTCATAATTTAAAGAGGTTTCTTTTAAAGTTAACCTACAAGCTAAATAAAGCTTATTCTGAGAATTAGAATGAAAGAAAGAGAAGAACAGGTTTCTGCCCATTTCGGGCAGGTCTCTTTGCTGCCTGCTATTGTCCATATCTAATAAATGCCTTGTGTCAAGAATAATATCTGTACACACAACATAGATAAATTAGAAATTTGGGAGTAACATATACACACTACTATATATAAAATAGATAAACAACAAGGACCTACTCTATAGCACAAGGAACTATACTCAGTATTTTGTAATATCCTATGTGGGAAAAGAATCTGAAAAAGTATATGTACACACACAAATACACACACACGTTTGTGTATATATACACATATATACATACATTAATAAATGTATGTGTAACTGAATCACTTTGCTGTACACCTGAAACTAACACAACACTGTAAATCAACTATACTTCACTTTAAAATTTAAAAAATAAAGAATAAGATCTATACAAAGAAATGAGGTAAATCAGAACTTTTAAAACGAAAGAAAATACTAGAATCATCAGATCCACAGAAGATAATCAGACAAGAGGCTCCAAGAGGATACTTTTGGATGTGAACAATAATGATGAGGAATAAAACATCTATTTCCAAATACTCTTAATTTCTTAGGCATATGTTTCTATTTGCTGGATGAATAAAGTTTTTTATCAAGATAACTTAAAAGTATGATTTTGAAGGTATACATTTTAAATTTTAGACTATACATTTCTACTCTCTTGTTTCTTAATCATTCATTCATTCATTCCACACTAGTGTTGTGAATAAGGTGGTAAATAAGAATAAACAAACCACACACACACCATGTGTACCATACCACATATGACATTATAAAAAACTAAAATATTAAAACAGTTTTATGATTAAAATAAAGTGTAAGAAATTCATATCAATGTATTTCAAAATACCATTAGGGATAAAGATAACACATTCAAGTTACAGGGGACACATTATTTGGAAAAAAATCACTCAAGTTCTGCAATCTTTCCTCTCCCCAAATGAATGATGCCAGTTTTACTTTATTATTTGATCTAAAATTTATAACTTATACAAAAATATGAAGTTATTAATAAATGTTTTGCTACAAAATGTTAATCAACGCACTGTTGACATAATGAATCACTGTGTTAATTCTGAAAACTGGATTTCCCCAAAGTCTAAAAGCTCATGATAAATAGAATCTACAGTACTTTCAGTTACTCTGCTTAATATTCTAAAATTAAACCATTAAACAACAAGCTTAATTAATGCAACTTTCCTAAACAGACTTTCACATGAATGACAGAATGTTAATCTAACAATTATTTATGGCCAGTTATAAACTTAAGCATACACAGAAGTGGTGAAATTTAACCAAATCTTGAGGTCAAAATTTTAAACTCACTCTCCCATCCAGACCACAGTTCCTGATCCATACAGTTACAAATTAATTTACAAATATTATTTAACATTTATTTTATTTGTTCAAAATACAAGCTATTTTACAAACACGTCATACTATGTGTGGCCTAGAGTGGGAAAAAATAGATGAATTAAATACAGTAGAGGTTATCTTATCCAGTGTGATTGGAACCATTTCTTCATTTTATAAAAATCCAGATAAACAGGAAATCATTACAAAACACACACTTTAGACATTACATTTCAAAATAAATAATGTCCATTTATTGATAATAAAGTGAATAATTTGACATTATTTAGAAGAAATACAAATTTTCCTGGCACTGGTACTTCCCATCTATTAGTATTTATGAATGGTGATTCAGACTTATTCAATACAACATAGAACTATTTCTAGGGCATTTGTAACTATGACATGAGTAATTTTTGGCTCTGGATTGCTCTTATCTCCTCCTCCTCCTCATGTTGAATCCATCCTTTTCTGTCACAAGCTGTATGGTTTCTGCATAATCCATAGTTTTATCTAAAAAAAACCCTGTGACTATTGGTGTACCATACATTAGTGTCTTACCAATTGACAAAAGTCAATTTGAGATAATTAAAAACATATACACAACAACAACAAACCATGTCCTTCAGAATCTCCTTGTAATTCAGGATATTATTAGATTACAGTTTTCACCAAGGTTCTGGAAACGCTTACGTGGAAATTTTGCTCTCTACCACTATACTATTTCTAAAATGTTTGATGTCATCTATTTTATATGACTATTAGTCCTGTCTTACACTGTTTTCCCCAAATCCAAACTTAAAACTCTTTTTCCATATCTGCTCTTTAAACAATCCAAAATCTGATTCAAAGGTCGGAGCAAGGACATTACATGCCATGGCAAAACTATGGCTTAGGTCACTTTCTCTAAGGTCCTCCTCAGGACAGGGATGTGAAGAAACAATGTACAGGGAGTACGTTGTTCATTTCAGTAAGTTTATTTACAAGTGTTTCTATGCTGAAGGTACATATTAATGGGGAAAATCCTATGAATAATTTAGAGTCCATCTGGCTGAAAAACTAAAAAAAAAAATCATATGATGTATATTTTTCTAAAGTTCTAGGATTTGTGAATTTGCCTATAAAAAACCTTAGTTTGTTAGTTCCAGTTGTATTACTGCCTAAGGTAACTGTAATTTCCTCTTTGAATTTTTTTACTCTATTGCCACATGCTCTGCTTTTTTATGTCATCATTTTGAAGAACTGTTTCAACTACGTGCTATGACAAACCTGCAATAAAATTGGCATCATCAATAAAAAGGAAAATCATTTGTAAATTTTTGAACAACAGGTTGATCAGAAAAAAATTTCTCCTTACAAGTGCCCAATACCCCAACATCTGACTTTTCCTCCACTTTCACCCATCTGTTACTTGATGTAACCTTCCCACATGGGGAAGATTTGGGGTCAAGGCCTTTATTTGCACTAGAGCCGCCAGATTAGAGTTCTGAGCCTTCCTTAGAAAGCCCAACATACAATTCATTATACACAATATCCAATTATTTTTAAGCAGATGAGAACTTAGAGACATTTGCATATCAGTCTGACGTAGATTCCTAGATTCTTTAAATTATCTCAGCCACACCTAAGTTGACAGCTCCTTTTTTCTATTTTAGCAATTAAACTATATGGACTATTTTCAAAACATTTAACTATGTTTTTGTAGAAATACTCCTTTTTTATACTCATATATTTTTAAATTAAATTGTGCAGTTACAATAACAAGCACACATGTTGAGGAGCAAAGAGGGTGACAACTCGATAGGACACCACTCTGCTGGAGAAGGAGAAGCATGTCGGCTCACTAGAGAATAGCCTATCAGCTGCCAATATTCAAAGCTTTATAGAAAAGTTGGAGAATATTGGTCAATCTGCCAACTCATTTAAGTGAAGGTCCGTTAAGACTTTTGCTATATACTTTTCTTTGAGAAAAAATGGGACCCTTCTTTTCCATAGGAATGGATAAAAGAGGCACTGAAAAGGAAGTAAAGGTGTTTGGAGGAAACTAAAGAAAAATAAATTTTGAATTTACAAATCTTCGTCAAAGACTAATCCTATATTTCCAATTCTTATTTCAAAGGTATACTTGTATCATTATATTTTTAAATAAAGGTTTCCAAAGAAATTTGGTGAATACAGATCTTCTTTGACTTATGACGGGGTTATAGCCCAACAAACCGATGGTAAATTAAGAATATCTTTAAGTCAAAAATGCATTTAATACATCTAACCTAGTGAACATCATAGCTTAGCCTGGCCTACCTTAAACATGCTCAGAATAGTTACATCAGCCCACAGTTGGGCAAAATCATCTAACAAAGCCTATTTTATAATAAAGTATTGAATTTCTCATATAATTTATTAAATACTATAATGAAAGTAGAAAACAGACTGGTTGCATGAGCGCAGGATGGTTGTTAAGTGGTTGCTTGCCCTCATGATCACGTGGCTGACTGGGAGCTGCAGCTCACTGCTGCTACTGCTACCCAGTACCATGAGAGAGTATCATGTTGCAATTCTTAGCCCAGGAAAAGATCAAAATTCAAAATTCGAAGTAAGTCGGAGACTGTCTGTGTATAATTAAATAATAAAAGTCAAGAACAGAAATTTTAAGTATAACTTGTACATAGTGAAACATAACTCATTTTTCAAATAAGATATGAATGCAATTTCTTCCATGTAGATACAGATACTATTGTATTTTCATTAATAATTAAATCTGACAATCTGAATTCTATCAGTTAAACTAAAATAGCTAATTTTGACCATCCACAAAGCTGTAAGTAGCATAGGAGAACCTGGAAATGCTAACATGAACTGGTAAAAAAAAGTCTCCATTTTAATTGGATTACTATTTTTTCTTTAACAACAACAACAAAAGGTTTTATCTAATTTATTACTTCAATTAATCAACAATGAAGATGGAAAGAATTTAAGCAACAAAGTTAAGAATCGCTGAATGGAATATCTAGCAGCATTTACTGAACAGACATGCTTAACTTGAGGCTTTAATAATTCCAGAAGGACTCAAGTAGGCAGCCCACAAGAGTACAGGGCTGTTTCAAAGACAGAATGATACCAAATATGTCATTGTGCTCTGAAATTTTTAAAGCACTAGAAAATATTAGACATTCTTACTAACACATATTAATTAATTCTAATGATGTAAAACTTTTTCATTAAAGATCGTATAATTTGTATTTCCAGGATTTTCCAAAATTTTAAATGATTACTGATAACTTTCCAAAAGTTATTCTAAGTAGTATTTTAATAAGTGTTAAGTTCAGTAAAATACTCAGTTTTGTAAGATCCTCCGTGAAAAAAGGAGTTTTAAGCCAGTCTGGAAAATGCTGAATGAACCAAAGTTAGATATTTTCTAGACACAGTAATATACTAAAGACTAAAAGTTTCTTATGAAATGTTTTCAACCGTTTTAAGCCAAGCATTTCCCATACTTAATTTAAACATGATTCTCCTTTATCACCAACTATTAACATCTAAGAAAACTAGTAAATGTTAATGTTTCCAATTTAACTCAAATATTACTAAGTCATCTCTTATTCTGTCCTAATATGAAAAATTTTACATCAATTTTACATTTTTTTGACCTACTACCTTTTGTCCTATATGTTATATGCAACATGCGTTCACCGCTAATTCTGGGTAAACCTGTTATTTAGCTACATGGTGAACAACCAGCAATGGTGTCACCGAGAAACCAATTAGATAAATACAGGAAGGCAATGATCAAGTGCACGAAAGAAATAAAAATCAAAACATCAAAATTAATAGAATTCGTAACAATAAAATAGTTTTTCATACAAAAACAAATATTTGAGATCCATCATATATATATCAACAGAAGACAACAAAACCTGAAACAACAATACAGAATTACTGTCCTTGTTTTAAAAAATAATACTGATCTTGAGATGGAAGTATATAAGACAACAAACATGGCCACAGTTTACAAAGTTTGAGATGTAGAAAACATAGCTTTTGTAAAAGCAGATTTTCCTACCAAGCCGTCCATCCTCTAAAGTACTATGAAGGTAAGTGGAATATAGAAATCTACCAAAAGGATGTATCTTCACAAAACTTAAAAATTATCCCTCAGCCCCAAACATTCTATAAACGTATGTACTAGGCTGTGAATCACATCTCAGCATACATAAAGATTATCAATTATGCCATATTCTCTGACCACAGTGCATTAAATTAAAAATCTTCACCAAAAAGATAACCAAAACAAAACATCTTGTATACTTGGAAATCTTAAATATTTTTAAATCACTCAGCCAAGAAGGATTAAAAATTGAAAACTGTAAAACCACAAACTAATGGAAGTAATGCAAACTAAAAATTGGAAGCTGCTAATTAGCAATTAATGGGAAATACAGAGATTTTAATAAGTATATTAGAATATTAAGAAGTTTAAAAATTGATGAGCCAAAAGTAAGCGACCAACCTAAGAACCTAAAGGTGAATTATTAGAAATAAAAACCTTATAAAGATGGTTGCTACAAAAATCAACTACATGTTTTTATACTAGCAACAAAATAGAAAACGCAATCTTTGAAAAGAAAACATTTTCAGGAGGACAAAGTAGTGAACACGCATGTACCCACCACTCAATCTAAGAAATAGAATTTATGTTAACCTTGAAGTCCCCCGATCTCACACTTCCTTACTCCCACCTCAAAGGTATATTCCTCTCTCTAAATTCCATGTTACCCATTCTCTTTTTAAAGTGTTATCACATTCATTTTAGTTTTACATGTTTTAGAACCATATATAAATGGAATGACAATCACAATGTTTAGACAATATTCTTCAATGATTTGCCTTTCTCATTCAACATATCAATATCTGGGATATTGCTACTTGTACTTTTTAGTTCTTCATTTTTATTTGGCATTCCATTTTATAAATATACCACGGTTTATATATCTGTTCTAATGATGAACATTTGGGGGTGTTTCTTATGTTTTATTTTATCATTAAAAGCAATATTGTTATTGGAAACTTACAGGCAGAAAAAAGAAAAAAATAACCTTGACCTAAGTCTAACACTTTGTACAAAAATTATTCAAGAGACCACCGAGTTTATGGTATTTTTGTTACAGCAGCCCAAAGGGACTAAGACAGCAGCATAAGCAAGGGCTAAAAACAACATCGGGTAAGACATGTCATTTTAATGACCTTATCCCCAGCTGGTCACAAAACAACACTACAAAATGTAATAGAAGGACACATCAAACAGACCCTTGTTTGGAACAGATGATTTCTGAGCAAACCCTACTCATCCCACAAACCTAGCTTGTCCTTGTAGGCTCAGTGCCTGACTTTCAACGCCAAGTCTCCCAGTGAGTGGTTCACCTTCTCTCCAGTTTCTTCTGCTTTGTTTCACAGTATTCTGCCCTCCTGGGCTGCCGCTCCTCAAAAGGAACACGAACATCTGACCTGTCCAGCTTAGCCTCAGGACTCATCTTCACAAAAGATGGTAAGCTAACAAAGGCTGAGTCTCCCTGACTCTCACTGGTGAGGACCCACAACTGAACAAATTTCTAATGTTCACCCCTAAAAAAATTGATCTAGAATCTCACATCTACATTGGATGTGCATTATATAACTATTCACAAGTATATAATTCTGATAAGTTTGAGAATACAGATAGAAAAACAAGGAGATGGAAGTTCATTTTAGACAAAGAGGAAATAAAATTCCTTAAGGGTGACAAAAAATTTGAAAATATTTAAGAAATTATTATGCAAGGCACCAAAAGACTGGGTATTAAATAGTTAATTAGCATTTTTGATGGTTAGGCCCCCCTTTATCCTCTTCTCTCTAACCCCTCCTTTCCCCTCTCACTCTTTCCTTCCTACACACACACACACACACACACACACACACACACACACACGGACACTCTTTGTTGGTTAAGAAATTCTTAAAAGAGATCCATACAATATAACTGCCTATATCTGTATATACACAATATAAATACACATGTATATTTGATACTTTGTACTATCTTTCCCTTAAACCACATATTATTGGCAAAAAAAAAGTCCTAATATTTATGCCCACTGTATCTGTTGAAACACTTGTCTCTAGTTACTACAGTTGCTCATTTCAGTCAAATCAGCTTAGTATGTACTGATTATAAAATATAATTTTAAGATGGCAAAAAGGGTAGTTAGAAAAGTACATTACTATTTTATTAGCAAAATTTCCTTCTATTTTTGAATTCTATCCGAACAAAGCACAAATATATTGACTCATTTTAAAAGGTTCCCTTTAAAAGTTTCAAGTTATAAAGCACTGCTGCTTTTGTAAAAGACACTATTAATTTCTTAATAAAGTGTTAAACCTGGTCCCATTATATCCAAAATGGTAAATGCTCTCTAACAAATATATGGGTGATTAAATCACGGTCGCTGTCACTTGGGTAACTGTTTAATACAGAAACAACTCATAATATATATACCTCTACAAAACTAAAGCTGAACAATCAATAATTTTGTCTTCCTTCGTTTACAGGTAGCTTATTCGACATTAACTAGTAAATCGAGAATGAAAGGGAGGGTTGTAAATCACAAAGAAAAGATTCATTTTATTCTTAATTCCCACTTGAATGTATGTAAAATGTTAAGTTACAGACAGTTAAGGAGAAGCTGTTGTTTTGGAATATGTAATTGCTATTTAGATGATAATGGCATGGATGTCTCAGTAGAACCATGATCCAAATTTGAATAAGGTCTTAATGAAGGAGGCTAAGAGAAGAATGACGAATGAAATACAACAGTGTCAGCAACAGACCTTAATGAAGCAAATTACTTTCAGCACCTTTGTAATTCAGGAGGAGCTGCATAAAAAAAGTGACAACTAAAGGATCAAAAGCAGGACCTTTGCAAACCAAACATGCTTACAACATGACATCACTGTCTGGGCAACAAGGCATTGTGGAAGGCAGCCTCAATGTTTGGGTTTTACAGTTCACATCACAAAATAACTACATTAAAAGATCTGGCTGGGCAAACCAGTTTCCTTAGAAAGCATCTTTACATGTCAAGTTAATGACATTTCTGAACAGAAAAAGAATTTAAATGTCCAAAGATATCTTGGCTGATTTTTAAAAAGCACTAAATATTAACACTAAGAACAGTTAGAAGGCAAAATTAAGCTGGATTCTGGATCATACAAAATTAAAAAGGTCTTTTTTTAAGTTCTAAAATATCTACTTTTAAATTATTTGTTAGATTTATGAAGCATACAATGCACACTACTTAATAAGTAATGGAATCACTTTACATATTCGTATTTTAAAATCAATTTCGCTTTTGCAAAATTGCACTGAGGCAACATGAGAGCATATGGCATGCTCACTGCCAAATGGAACATACGTTTAAACATGTTTAAATGATTTACTGAAGGTAACATTGATGATGGTGCTAGAAATGAAACACAAGGCTTCTAGCTTCCAAGGAAGCCATTCAAGGCAAGTAAGAGTGCCACAGCTACAAATTTAATTTGATACCCATAAGAATATTTTCTTAAGACTTCTAAGTTACAATAAAGTGATGATAAAATTCACTCCATATTAATATTGTAGGCAGGTCAACAAGCTTACTACCATAACAGATACAGTTTTTGCTGCAGATACCAGTATTCACAACCACAGAAACTGATTCTTGCCTATTTATCCTAACTCCTCAAACATGTACACAAATAGTAATTCTATTATCCAAATAATGTTAGCACAATTATCTGTGTTTATAATGAGAAAACAACTCCTCAACATTAATTAATGAGGGCCCTGTCACAGTCATGTTGCTGCTTCTAGGGACTGATTGAAGATGTTTTAACTTCAGAAATAAGAAGGGGGGACTTCCTGGTGGTCCAGTGGTAAAGAATCCGCCTTATAATACAGGGGGCGCTGGTTCGATTCCTGATCGGGGAACGAAGATCCCACATGCCACGGGGCAAGTAAGCTCACGTGCCACAGCTACTGAGCTCGCACACTGCAATGAGAGAGCCTGCGTGCTGCAAACTACAAGAGCCCACGCGCCCTGCAGCCCGCCCGCCACAACTACAGAGCCCATGCGCCCTGGAGCCTGTGCACCACAACTATAGAAGAGAAAACCTCCACGCCACAATTAGAGAGAAGCCCGCGCACCACAAAGAAAGATCCCGTGTGGCACAACTAAGACCTGATACAGCCAAAAATAAATTAAATTAATAAATAAATAATAAATAAATAAATCTTTTAAAAAAGAAAGAAATAAGAAGGGGACAAAACATAAACCTGGTGTTAAGAAAGATTCTCCATCACCTCCCTGGGCCACTGTGAGGATCTTAGGCACCACTGCAAATGTCTGTACTATACTGGATTATTTTTAAAATCTAAGTTAAGTCAAGATGGTCTATCCAAAAATAACAGAAACAACAGATAGAATGTAGAACATACTGGTTAAAAGCACAGACTCGATCTAGTTTAAAATCCCAGCTCTGGCACTTATTAACTGTGCAATCTTGGACAAGTTATTCAGCTTCTCTCACAATTAAGTTTCCCCATCTGTGAGTTGGGGATAACAGTGCTAATTTCTTGGAGCTGCTATGAGGATTAAATAAGTTAATCTTAGCTATCAACATTGATATTTGGGCTTCCCCGGTGGCGCAGTGGTTAAGAATCCATCTGCCAATGCAGAGGACATGGGTTCAAGCCCTGGTCCGGGAAGATCCCACGTGCCGCGGAGCAGCTAAGCCCGGGCACCACAACCACTGAGCCTGCGCTCTAGAGCCGGTGAGCCACAGCTACTGAGCCTGTGTGCCACAACTACTGAAGCCCATGTGCATAGAGCCCGTGCTCCGCAACAAGAGAAGCCACTACAATGAGAAGCCCACACACCGCAACGAAGAGCAGCCCCCGCTCCCCACAACTAGAGAAAGCCCGCATGCAGCAACGAAGACCCAACACAGCCAAAAATAAATAAGTAAATTTATTTATTTTTTAATTGATATTTTTATTACTTACCGGTGTGTTTCCTTGAATGGATTACCTAAATAATAGTGTACCTAATTTTCCCCAGTTCTCAAAATTAACAGTACGTAATGTTTTTAGGCATAATTTAAATGAAGCTCTGGAAAGAGCTTAAAAAGACCAAAAATATTACATATGTTGTTAGCATCGTTATATGTTTCAAGTTTTCTTATTAGAATCACTGCTGCTATTTCCTGAACTTGTCCCTCCCTCCTCCAATCATACAGCCTCAGACCAGCAAACCCAGACTCATGTGGTAACACTCACTGTCTCCACCTCTTCTAGACTTTCCTCAACCCTACCAAGAATTAATTTTCTAGATGTTTTTGATTTTTTTCTTCTCAAAAGATGATAACCCATTTTGTTTTGATTCAACATGGATTTCACGTATTTTCACTAACCTCTACTCTCTCTTCCCCAAATCACCCAACATATACAAATACTACTGAGCATTATCTCATTTATTTTCAACAACCAGACTGCATGATAACTTTGAATGGTGACTTTCATAGCTTATTCTAGGGAATAGTGATTTCATCCACATTTTTCTCCATGCAAAAATAGCAACAAAGATTTCTAATAAGAGGTTACAGATCACATACACTTTTCTGTTTTTAAATAAGTTGAACAATTTCAGCCTGAATTATAATTCTTTGCCTTATAATAGAAATATTCAATTATCAAAATAATGGATTAGATAAGTATAGTACTTAGAGCCAGATGATTATATAAAATATGTATTAAGCATTTTGTGATAACACTGAATAGGAACACTGGGTTTAGGGTGCACAGTGCATGTGACCCAATTCTATATTTACTCAATCCTACCTATTTTATTATGCTTACACCAAGACTTGAGTGAATACCTTCTTAGACCATTTAAAATGACTTTTCATTCATTTCATTCATTGGAGTACATGCTTCCAAACACTCTGATTATTTAATTGTTTATTATGATTAAAAACTGAAGATTCTACTTTTTATAAACCAGTTATTTTTCCAAAACACTATCTTAATAATGACAAAAACTAAACTGTAATGCATCAGTTATGCAAACTTCATTACAATCATCTTAGAAGTTCATATGCTCATTTCCTATTCTATGAAGTTCGGTAAGAGCTGACCTAAGTTGAGATCTCTTCTCACTGTTGCATAAAAAGTTTTAAAAAACAAAAACTGGTTTACAACATGTGAGAGAAGGTGCTCCCTTCAATTGAGAACAATAAACATGGAAGAAAGAATGTCAGCAGTCTTGTGTTATGGATGTCAAGCAGTACCCTGGTTCCTGGGGTGTCACATTCCTCTCCTGCACATGTACCTACATGCAGAGTTAATCCAGAATCTCTTTCCATTCAAAAAACAGTACTGTTTAGGATCTGTCCCATCTTCCCTGCCTTTTTCATGTCTATCCAAATAAAATAAATCATCATTTTCTTTTCAATTCATGACTCTTTTGTGATTAAAAACTGTAAGTTAAACATATTCTGGTACAGCAGCAATTCTTAAACTCTGTGACCCCAAGACCTCTTTATACTCTTAACAATTGAGGACCTCAAAGAGCGTTTATTTATGTCACTTACATCTCTTGAGATTTTATCATATTAGAAATCAAAACTGAGACATTTTTAATTTATTAATTCACTGAAAATTATGTTTTAAGTGTTAACATAAATAGCATGCTTTAATGAAAAACAGCTATATTAAAAACACAAAAATGTAGTGAAAAGAGAGGCATTATCTTTGCACATATCCTTTAATTTTTGGCTTAAGAGTGGGGAGCTGGGTTCTCCTATCTGCTTCTGCATTCAGGCTGTTATGACATGTTGTTTCAATGAAGTATATTAAAGAAAATGCAAGGCCACGCATATATAGTTGGAAAAGGGAACACTTCATGGATCCCATGAAAGTATCTCTTTGAGAACTGCCGCTCTAAGGTATGTCTGTTTCATAATTAAAACACCTTACTGACCAAAGAAATAACTAGAAGTGAAAAAACTTTTTAGGGCCTCAATCTCAGCCTCTGAACTAATGGACAAATTGTTGGCATCCCTTGGGTTGTAGGTACCTATATCTTGAGGTGGGTTATACCCGAATCAGGACCTCTAGAATTCAATACAGGTAGGAAAAGATGTTTTTTAAATTAATGGGATCTTTCTTGCCATGTGTGTTGTTACATCCATACAATGGACATAGGTTATTTTTCTTTTTATTTATTAAATGAAAACTTAGAGTACTAATGGTGCTTCACATTAAAAAGTTAAAAATTCTAAAGGTAAAATAAATTGGAGTGACAACTTATTAGTCTAAATTTTGATAAAGGACCACTTAAACAGCAACCTTAAGCAAGAACATACAAGTTCAGTTAATTTGAGGAACTGACACGATTCTTAATGCAGAAGCCTCGTTTTAAGCACATTTTCAAAATTTCAGCAAAAAGGGTTATAAACATGGAATGGATTTTCATCACCATTTTAGTGGGCAATAGTAATTATTTTTGGCAAATAAACTACAGCTGTACTCAATTATATGAAGAGTCATTCAGTGAAAGTTTGGCAAGCAAGAATTTTAAAAGCAGGCAGTAAATTCAGTACAGTGCTACTAGAAGACTGGCTGATGGCATTCTCCTGAAATTCTGCTGTGGCTGGTCTTATGGCTTCAAAGAACACATAATAAATACATATTGCAACAGGACTGAAGAATGATGTAAGTAAAAATCAAGTGCTTTTCCCCTGCAGCTAGGACAGTGAAGTTGTACAGGTGGGCACAGCAACTCTTCATCAACACACAAACTAGTTGGCTGTATCTCAGCCTTTTTTACAAGAAAGAAAAAAAGGTACTCATAGTCAGATAAGGTGGATAGTCTAGCAGCTTTACTATGAATCAAATTTTACTCACGGGAACACATTTCAGAGATTACAATAGAGATCAGTGGAAAAATAAGATACAATTTTTAAAAAATCACTTAAAATTATTTAAAAGTATTTGTTTAACACACTAAGAAACATTTGCCTTTTATTTTCATCCTTGAGGGCTGTTTATGTGGACATGAAAAAAAAATGTTAAAAAGCATCAGGAAAAATACAGGGAATAGGAATTTAAATGAGAATAGCCATTTCAAGTATTAGAGAAAAAGAATACCCGAGTTTTAGATAAAAGCCATTTGAGTGTGGCTGAAACCTGGACCAGAATTCTATCTTACTTCATAAATAAAATATCATATTTTAAAAATAAACTCTATTAAAATATATAACATTGGGCTTCCCTGGTGGCGCAGTGGTTGAGAGTCCACCTGCCGATGCAGGGAACACGGGTTCGTGCCCCGGTTCGGGAAGATCCCGCATGCCGCGGAGCGGCTGGGCCCGTGAGCCATGGCCGCTGAGCCTGCGCGTCCGGAGCCTGTGCTCCGCAACGGGAGAGGCCACAACAGTGAGAGGCCCGCGTACCGCAAAAAAAAAAAAAAAAAAAAAAAAAAAAAAATATATATATATATATATATATATATAACATTAAAACTGTACTGAACTATTTCTATCTTTCTTTGAAAATCAGTTTGGGAAGCATAGGAATGCCAAGCCCTGAAGAAGAATATGAATTATATTACCAACTTGTGAAAGAGCTAGTTAATAGAAATTTATAGTTTTAAAATGTGAAACATCCTTCTATTACTATACTGATATTATCAAATGCCGTATTTTGAAAGCCAGGCTATGAATAATTTATCCTATAAAATATATCTTTCAATCACAAAAATAATGGAAGAAGATGACTAGACACCTCTATATTAATCACATCTCTACCTTGAGATCCCTTCCATAAAATTCAACTATATATAAATATACTACTGTATACCTTTTCTGCCTGAATTTCAGTGTGAATTTCAGTCCTACATTTTACAAATCATGACCTTCCCTTGTTGGAAAAATTCATAAAAGAAGATAAAAGAGGTCAAAAATAGAAAAGGGAAGTACAGCTTATAGCAAAAAAATAGCAGAAATGGTTACAGTGAAATCTGAGAAAAGATAAAGGGAAATGGCAGAAAGGAAGTACACCCAGGTATCCTCAGAGAGCAAGGGATTAGACATGTGGGTAAAAGGGTCTGTGGTGAAATAATCCTGGGAAGACCAACAACTGCAAAATCCCGGATACAATAAACAGGGGCTGATAGGCAGATTGGTAGGTAAGCACAGGTAAACCCTGACACGGGTCCCCATTAATCATCCTAATCAGCCTCCTAATCACTCTTCTCTAAGACCATGACCAGGCAGGACCTGGAATGCAGAACACAAATGTCAACTCTGAATCAGAAAAGCAGAAAGACGAGAACATTTAAACGGAGGGGAGGCTCAGAAAACTGCTTCTTTTATAAATATTTTTATCTTCAACAAACCAACACAAATGCACAAGGATGGGATAGAGTGAGAGATCTGGGGAAGTCCTCAGCAAACAAGGGATGGTAAAGGAAATCGAGCCATACAGTTTCCAGTATCCCTAATTTAAAATGCATAAAATGTCATGGAGATTGTAGTTAGCGTGCTTTACTCTTGTCATTTAGCAAATGCAAAAACTGTCACAGATACACCTCCAACTTCAGGCCCCCAACCTTAGTTTCCCCTTAAGGTTTTAAGTTATTGGCCACAAATTCATCTTTACAAGTTTCAGGGCCCTGAGCCCCATAGTTAGGGAGGAACCTATATGGTTCATTCCTTTAAAGCTGTATATATATAGTAAAAAGTTAAGATAGGTTCCATTCTACCTCATACATTTTTCTCTATGAAAATACACAACATGCTTATTAAATGCGTGATACACAAGTGAAATACTAACCAAATCTCTGCAGAGATCCAAGTGTGAATTATATAATTTTTTTCTTACTATAAATTTTTGGGTTTGGGGGTTTGCCCCCCCACCAAGGAATGAGTTACTTAATTGAGTGAGCATCTCTAAATATTTAAATGGTTTATAAGGGGGTAAAATACCACTTCATGAGAATAAAATACTTTACTATTATTTAGGACTTTCCCATCTTTAAATATAGTTTTCTAGATGTAATCTGAGGAGAAGTAAACAAAAGACTGATTTCCACTTATGTAAATCATTTTATTTATAACTCGAAGCTCAGTTTAGAGGTTTTACCATGCAAATTCATCCACTCTCCTTCACTCAATGCAAATATTTACTGAACACCTAATATTTGTAAGGCATCATATGAGCACTAAGGTCATAGAGACTCACAGCTATGGTTCCCCAGCAATGGTAGAATTGAAAAATATATCTGCCCTCACTCGATATAGCTTTGGGGCTAAATGCGAAAAGCCTGGAGGAAGGAAGTTGTCTTTCTGGTCCTAAACTTAGAGCTGAATCTATTTCCAAGATGACCTTACAGATGGGAACATCACATCCACGGACCACCCTAGGGATTCACAGTTTCTAAAGTGAAACTTTCCAGTGCTCCTGTTTAGTTCAGTCTGGTGCCACTATTTTTAAACAGTTTAATGATTTTCCCCTTTTTATGGAAGTAAAAATAAAACAGATCTGTCCCACTAATTCATAAATTCTTATAAAATTCTAAGGAACTAAGGAAACTAACATTTTAACTTGAGGCCCAATTTTAAGAATGGTTAAAGCATAAACAGATTTAACTTTTAAATCATCAGTTGGAAAAAGAATCAAAAGAGATCTAAAGACTCGTTCTATTACCTTTAAAAAAATCAGTCTGATAAGAAGGAAAAACACAAAACCATTCTAAGAAAAGTCTGATGTTCTCGTAATCAATGGAGTCAGTGCCCCTTAGGGTTGGGGGAACCGATATGCACAGAACTCAGCATTCCTTTGCTGCAGGAAAAATCAAGGTCTACTTTGTGGCTCCAAATCACTTTGAGATGAGTTGATTTTAAGACAAGATTCCCATTCCCCTATCATTAAATGTCCAGTAAGGAAGAGGGGAGGTAATAATAGAGGGCTGGAGAAGGAAGGGTTAAAGAGGTCACTGCAAAAAGGAACTTGAGAAGCTAAAGTTGCAGTGATCACCCAGTAAAACTTGGCTACTTGATAGTCAAAAGAGTGGACTGAACTGCCCAAACAGGATCTCCAGTTATATGATACACCACAAAAAAGGAAAAATATTTAGACAGAATAAAGTCTGCAATGATTCAATCTCAAACACTTTTTAAGTCAGGTGGGCCTGGTTCACGAAGTGACTTCAAAGGCAAAGGCTAAGTTTTAAACACATTGAAAGTCAACTTACAGCCATTTCTCACTTAATCAAAACTTCTACGAATTGGGTTGAAATTGATGGCAGAGATGGAGGGGGAAATGCCCTCACATAATACTTATAAAAATACACTAAAGAAGTAAGTCTCTGCAGTTACTTAAAAAATGAGAATTGTTGCAACCTTCTCACAGAAATAAATTTGACCTATCTGTATCTTTAAGTTATTAACTTCACCAAAAAAAGACCTGATAAAGCATATGTTAACTCATAATAAATAAAATCCCTTCAGAAATGGAGATATCTGTTTATTCTTCGTGCCTACCAGCATGGTGTCTAGCCCATGGGCATTCAATAAGTATTTGAGTAGGCACTCAGTAAATATTTATTGAATAAATGATTAACTTACTAGAAATCTATGAATGGTTTATAAGGACTCTATGGTTCTCCAGGAACTATACATGAAATATTGGGTACATGGGCATTTTTCACCAGATTCTCATATAGTTCATATCCAAAAAAAGGGTATGACTTATTTTGAGTAATGGAAAAATTATTTATCTTTCAGGCAGTCCACTATTAATATTGCTTGTAACTGAAATTTGATAAGAACTCGACAGCAAAAAGATCCAGATAACACACTTTCTGGCTAGAATCTGTAGTGCAGAAATTCTCTACTTCTAATTAAAAGAATTATATGCTCTGACAGTCAAATGAGCAGAGGGTCAGACTGATAAGGAATCCACTCCAAGCAACTCCCCAAAGAAAAGGCCATTTAACAGCCCCTTATGACATGGCCTGAAGGAATACCAAAATTTTCCTCCGAAACTTCTGGTCTCATTAATTTGAGTCATTCAAGAAACCAAGGAACTCTGATTTATACTTCTCAAACTGGGAGATGAGTGTCCCCAGGAGTATTTGTGGCAAGTGAGAAGATACATGATGACAAAGGAGAAACATAGCAAATCTCCTAACATCTAATTCACTGTTTGATGCTACAAAATTTCAAAGCATTTTGTTAAAATAATTACAGCTATATTATGCACTGAGTGCAAAATTCACATGAGTTTGAGATAACATCAGCTCTGATGGACAAAAATTCCTTAAAGCCAAGTACCCACCCCACAGGCTTTAGGGGGGCACATATTCATGCCCCTTCATCATTAGGGTACTTCGGAAAAAAAGTATGAGTAGAACTGCCACAGAGAGACGCCACAATAGTTTTTCAAATTGCATTCTCCATTAATGTCTAAAAAATAATTTTTTTTTACTCTCTAAAAGGTACCCATAAAATATGTTTTAAGCAGATAACTTTAAGGAAACCCCTCAAGATGAAATGGATAAGTTATTTGCTTCATATGTCTTTTAGAGATAAACAAGTGAAATATTGCAACTTAATGTTAAAGCAATAAATATTAAGCAGTTCTATTGGACAAAAATTAAAAAGCATAAGTACTATACAGTGAGGGACCTGTCCAAAAAAAAAAAGGGACTTCCCTGGTGGTGCAGTGGTTAAGACTCTGTGCTCCCAACACAGGGGGCCCGGGTTTGATCCCTGGTCAGGGAACTAGATCCCAGATGCATGCTGCAACTAAGAGTGCACATGCCACAACTGAGGAGCCTGCCTGCCACAACTAAGGAGCCCTTGAGCCGCAACTGAGAAGCCCACCTGATGCAACTAAGGAGCCCACGTGCCACAACTAAGGAGCCAGTGAGCCACAGCTATGGAGCCTGCCCAGCACAACCAAATAAATAAATAAATATTAAAAAAAAAAACTCTACACAATCAGCATTGTTGCAGATGTTAATCTCGCCATAGTCCAACAAAGGGTTAGGTATGCAGTTCATTTAGAAAAGCTATGTGTTCATCAGGATTTTAATGGGTGAAAAAAAGAAGAATTTTTAAAAATAAGAAGACAAGCAAAACAATCTGATTTATCCTTGTTGAAAACTATCTGATCTACCACAGACCATTCCTACCGACTCTGCTTGGAACACGTAACTAAGACTGAAGTTCTATAGAACTCAGAATAGGGAGAGGGTGTTTACTGAGCTTGCAAAGCTTAGGTCATAGATGGTTCCATTTCCCATAGTCAAATGTCCAGGAAAAATCAATAAATCTGTGATGAGTCTTACGTTGTTCTTAACAGATTTCAGATGGAATGTCTGAAAAGGGCAGTCTTTAAAAAAGAAAGAAGTGGGAGCGTCTACTTCTGAGTCTGGGCTGACAGGGCCCTAGCCATGGAGTTATTAAGGGTAAACCAGCTGGCAAGGATCAGTGCCCACTATTCAAAGACGACTTTGAGCAGATCTAGAGGCAGAAAATCTTTACAGAGTGTTTTATTTAGTTAGAGCTTGTGAGTCACTTGTTCTGTATGAGGCAGAGTTACTGGCAACAAATGAGGAAGAGCTTTGAGATCGATAAATTTCAAGCAGTTGACATTGGTTAATAGCTAGGGAAAAATACGCTTCCCCATGATCAAATGGGATCTGAATTTCCATAATTTTACTTGCAAATTCATGCCACAAGTTATGCTATTCCCAAATCAGGCCTCATGGCCATTTCTAGTAGCTAAACTCAAGTCTTCTAGGAAGTTTTTTAGCCTAGAAAATTTAAATTTTATACTAAGACACATCTAAAAAGATTCCATGTTGTTTTTCCAAATTACCTTTACTGTGAAACCTCACAAATCAGACCTCCGAAGGTTTTTGTTTTTTGTTGTTTCTTAACCTACCTAATTATTCTTATCAATTCTGACTCGAACAGAGTGAATTTCATAAAAGCTCAAGCAGAAAAACAAATCATAGTGGTAACAGTTCTATCAGAAGCACATGGAGATACAGCAGGGTTTAAAAGAACCTCATATACCTAAAGGTTGATGACCTATCTCACTCCTTCATACTCTTGCCTTACTAAATCCAACTATGAGTACATAAAATGTAAAGTGAATAATGCTACTTAATTTATAGACAACATTTATGATGTGAGAAGACAGATGTGGAAAAAATAAAGAACCTAAAGGATCCTTGACTGATAATTCCAAAACATACCAGATATAAAAGATGCTGGGTCTACTTAGAAGGAGAGTGGAGGTCCTTGTGAGAGGCACATGCCCAGAAGCAAGGCTCTTTATTCAGGGCCATGGAGCAAGGGGTCAGGTTCTGTCCGTAAAAAATTCCACTGCCAGAAATCAATGGCTACAGCCACTAATGCAAAGAACATGAAAAGCCTGAGTGTTCTTGCTCTGAGACTAAACATTTAGGAAGTTCTATGCCTAAAAGTAAAAAAGGAAGGAGCATGGTTGAGAAGCATGTAACCAAAATTAAATGGACAGAATCAGAGTAAAAATCCATTTACTAGGTCTAGAAAAAGATAAAGGGGCAAAAGTGAGCAGATTTTTTTCTCCCTCCACATCCTTTCTTATCTAATAGAACATAACGATTCTTTGTTATAAATCAAATCCTAAAGTTGGTGAGGCTTGAAAATTCTGCCTGAGATAAACTGTGGAGAAGAAAATGTTGAAGGCAAGTAAACAGACTATTGTATGCTTACCAGGTGGGGGCCAATGGGGATTTCTCTACTTGGAAAATATGCGTAAATCCTTCTTCAGAATGTTCAACTATGACTCAGAGATAAACTTCCAACTACTTAATAGTGCTCCTCTATAGGTATGGAAAAAAATCAAAAAGATTTTTTTTAAATGAAAGTTTCTTGTACATTTGCTACAACTGCCTAATGACTCAACTGAAATAAAAATCCAGTTGCTTTCAGCCAACAAATCATTAACAGACATTTCTAATCGCCTAACAATAAAGACGATTTAAAAAACGAGACCTTATTCTTCAGAGAGAAAGACCTTTTTGACGATGGCCATGTAAAAATAACATGTGATTTTAACTTTATTAACTAAACAATCAATACAACAACCCACTGTAAAGGAAAAATGATTATATATATTCACAGTATGACTAGAGTTTTACTTCAAATTTCAGAGATACAGCAGGCAAAATAATTTACGAAGAGGAATATAAACTTCACATTAATATTATTAAAGTTTCCGAGAAGTACAGAAAACTAAAAATAGAATTACCATATGATCCAGCAATCCCACTCCTGGGCATATAATTAGACAAAACTCTAATTCAGAAAGGACACATGCACCCCCATGTTCATAGTCAACACTATGTACAAGAGCCAAGACATGGAAGCAACCTGAATGTCCATCCAGAGATGAATGGATAAAGAAGATGTGGAGAGGAGCTTCAAGATGGCGGAAGAGTAAGACGCGGAGATCACCTTCCTCCCCACAAGATACATCAGAAATACATGTACACGTGGAACAACTCCTACAGAACACCTACTGAACGCTGGCAGAAGACCTCAGACCTCCCCAAAGGCAAGAACTCCCCACGTACTGGGCAGGCCAAAAGAAAAAACTGAGACAAAAGAATAGGGATGGGACCTGCACAGTGGGAAGGAGCTGTGAAGGAGGAAAGGTTTTCTACACACTAGGAAGCCCCTTCTCACGCGGAGACTGTGGATGGTGGAGGGGGGGAGCTTCGGGGCCGCAGAGGAGAGCACAGGAACAGGGGTGCGAAGGGCAAAGTAGAGAGACTCCCGCACAGAGGATCGGTGCCGACCGGCACTCACCAGCCCGAGAGGCTTGTCTGCTCACCCGCGGGGCGGGCGGGGGCTGGGAGCTGAGGCTCAGGCTTTGGTCGGAGCCCAGGGAGAGGACTGGGGATGGCTGCGTGAACACAGCCTGAAGGGGCTAGTGCGCCACAGCTAGCTGGGTGGGAGTCCGGGGAAAAGTGTGGAAACTGCCGAAGAGGCAAGAGACATTTCTTGCTCTCTGTTTCCTGGTGCCCGAGGAGAGGGGATTAAGAGCGCCTAAAGGAGCTCCAGAGATAGGCGCGAGCCACAGCTAACAGCGCGGACCCCAGGGACGGGCATGAGACGCTAAGGCTGCTGCTGCCGCCACCAAGAAGCCTGTGTGCGAGCACAGGTCACTCGCCACACCCCACTTCCGGGGAGCGTGTGCAGCCCGCCACTGCCAGGGTCCTGTGATCCAGGGACAACTTCCCCGGGAGAACGCACGGCGCGCCTCAGGCTAGTGCAACGTCACGCCGGCCTCTGCTGCTGCAGGCTCGCCCCACATGCGTACCCCTCTCTCCCTCCCTCCCGGCCTGAGAGAGGCAGAGCCTCCGAAGCAGCTGCTCCTTTAACCCCATCCTATCTGAGCGGAAACAGAGGCCCTGAGGGGACCTACACGCAGAGGCGGGTCCATATCCAATGCTGAACTTCAGGAGCTGTGCAAACAAAGAAGAGAAAGGGAAATCTCTCCCAGCAGCGTCAGAAGCAGCAGATTATATCTCCACAATCAACTTGATGGGCCCTGCATCTGTGGAATACTTGAATAGACAACAAATCATCCCAAATTAAAGAGGTGACCTTCGAAAGCAACGATATATATATTTTTTTTCCCCTTTTTCTCTTTCTGTGAATGTGTATGCTTCTGTGTGTGATTTTGTCTGTATAGCTTTGCTTTTACCATTTGTCATAGGGTGCTGTCTGTCCGTTTTTTTTGTTTGTTTTTGGTTTTTTTAGTATAGTTTTTAGCGCTTGTTATCACTGGTGGATTTGTTTTTTAGTTTGGTTGCTCTCTTCTTTCATTCTTTTTTTTCATTACTTAAAAAAATTTTTAATAATTATTTATTTCAATAAGTTTATTTTACTTTATTTTATCATTTCTTTTTTCTTTTTTTCTCCCTTTTATTCTGAGCCGTGTGGATGACAGGCTATTGGTGCTCCAGCAAGACATCAGGGCTGTGCCTCTGAGGTGGGACGGCCAAGTTCAGGACATTGGTCCACAAGAGACCTCCCAGCTCCACGTAATATAAACCAGCGAAAGTCTCCCAGAGATCTCCATCTCAACACCAAGACCCAGCTCCACTCAACGACCAGTAAGCTACAGTGCTGGACACCCTATGCCAAACAACTAGCAAGACAGGAACATAACCCCACCCATTAGCAGAGATGCTGCCTAAAATCATAATAAGTCAACAGACACCCCAAAACACACCACCACACGTGGACCTGCCCACCAGAAAGACAAGATCCAGCCTCATCCACCAGAACACAGGCACTGGTCCCCTCCACCAGGAAGCCTGTGCAACCGACCGAAACAACCTTAGCCACTGGGGGCAGACACCAAAAACAACGGTAACGACGAACCTGCAGCCTGCGATAAGGAGACCCCAAACACAGTAATTTAAGCAAAAGGAGAAGACAGAGAAACAAACAGCAGATGAAGGAGCAAGGTTACCCACCAGACCTAACAAATGAAGAGGAAATAGGCAGTCTACCTGAAAAAGAATTCAGAATAATGATAGTAAAGATGATCCAAAAACTTGGAAAAAGGAGAAAATACAAGAAACGTTTAACAAGGACCTACAAGAACTAACGAGCAAACAGTGATGGACAACACAATAAATGAAATTAAAAATTCTCTAGAAGGGATCAGTAGGAGAATAACTGAGGCAGAAAAATGGATAAGTGACCTGGAAGATAAAATAGTGGAAATAACTACTGCAGAACAGAATAAAGAAAAGAGAATGAAAAGTATTGAAGACAGAGACCTCTGGAACAACACTAAATGCACCAACATTCGAATTATACAGGTCCCAGAAGAAAAAAAGAAAAAGAAAGGGACTGAGAAAATATTTGAAGAGACTATAGTCGAAAACTTCCCTAATATGGGAAAGGAAATAGTTAATCAAGTCCAGGAAGCACAGAGAGTCCCATACAGGATAAATTCAAGGAGAAACACGCCAAGACACATATTAATCAAACTATCAAAAATTAATTACAAAGAAAGAATATTAAAAGCAGCAAGAAAAAACAACAAATAACATACAAGGGAATCCCCATAAGGTTAACAGCCGATCTTTCAGCAGAAACTCTGCAAGCCAGAAGGGAGTGACAGGACATATTTAAAGTGATGAAGGGGAAAAACCTACACCAAGATTACCCTACCCACCAAGGATCTCATTCAGCTTTGACGGACAAATTAAAACCTTTACAGACAAGCAAAAGCTAAGAGAATACAGCACCACCAAACCAGCTATACAAAAAATGCTAAAGGAACTTCTCTAGGCAGGAAACACAAGAGAAGGAAAAGACCTACAATAACAAACGCAAAACAATTAAGAAAAT
Source organism: Phocoena sinus (assembly GCF_008692025.1). NCBI lineage: Eukaryota > Metazoa > Chordata > Mammalia > Artiodactyla > Phocoenidae > Phocoena > Phocoena sinus. Next base: position 61,898,357 of record NC_045771.1, on the reverse strand, counting down.
GGTAATAGGGACATACATATTGATAATTACCTTAAATGTAAATGGGTTAAATGCTCCAACCAAAAGACATAGACTGGCTGAATGGATACAAAAACAAGACCCATATATATGCTGTCTGCAGGACACCCACTTCAGACCTAGGGACACATACAGAATGAAAGTGAGGGGATGGAAAAAGATATTCCATGCAAATGGAATTCAAAAGAAAGCTGAAGTAGCAATTCTCATATCAGACAAAACAGACTTTAAAACAAAGACTATTACAAGAGACAAAGAAGGACACTACATAATGATCAAGGGATCAATCCAAGAAGATGATATAACAATTGTAAATATTTATGCACCCAACATAGGAGCACCTCAATACATAAGGCAAATACTAACAGCCATAAAAGGGGAAAACGACAGTAACACAATCATACTAGGGGACTATAACACCCCACTTTCACTAATGGACAGATCATCCAAAATGAGAAAAAATAAGGAAACACAAGCTTTAAATGATACATTAAACAAGATGGACTTGATTGATATTTATAGGACATTCCATCCAAGAACAACAGAATACACTTTCTTCTCAAGTTCTCATGGAACATTCTCCAGGATAGGTCATGTCTTGGGTCACAAATCAAGCCTTGATAAATTTAAGAAAATTTAAATCATATCAAGTATCTTTTCTGACCACAACACCATGAGACTAGCTATCAATCACAGGGAAAAAATCTGTAAAAACTACAAACACATGGAGGCTAAACAATACACTACTTAATAACCAAGAGATCACTGAAGAAATCAAAGAGGAAATCTAAAAACACCTAGAAACAAATGACAATGAAACCATGATGACCCAAAACCTAAGAGATGCAGCAAAAGCAGTTCTAAGAGGGAAGTTTATAGCAATATAATCCTACCTCAAGAAACAAGAAACATCTCAAATAAACAACCTAACCTTACATCTAAAGCAATTAGAGAAAGAAGAACCAAAGAAACCCCAAAGTTAGCAGAAGGAAAGAAATCATAAAGATCAGATCAGAAATAAATGAAAGAGAAATGAAGGAACGATAGCAAAGATAAATAAAACTAAAAGCTGGTTCTTTGAAAAGATAAACAAAGTTGATAAACCATTAGCCAGACTCATCAAGAAAAAAAGGGAGAAGACTCAAATCAACAGAATTAGAAATGAAAAAGGACAAGTGAAAACTGACACTGCAGAAATACAAAGGATCATAAGAGATTACTACAAGCAACTATATGCCAATAAAATGGACAACCTGGAAGAAATGGACAAATTCTTAGAAATGCACAACCTGCCAAGACTGAACCAGGAAGAAATAGAAAATATGAACAGACCAGTCACAATCATTGAAATTTAAACTGTGATTAAAAATCTTCCAACAAAAAAAAAAACCCAGGACCAGATGGCTTCAGAGGCGAATTCTATCATTTAGAGAAGAGATAACACCTATCCTTCTGAAACTCTTCCAAAATATAGCAGAGGGAGGAACACTCCCAAACTCATTCTACGAGGCCACGATCACCCTGATACCAAAACTAGACAAAGATGTCACAAAGAAAGAAAACTACAGGCCAATGTCACTGATGAACATAGATGCAAAAGTCCTCAACAAAATACTAGCAAACAGAATCCAACAGCACATTAAAAGGATCATACACCAGTATCAAGTGGGGTTTATCCCAGGAATGCAAGGATTCTTCAGTATATGCAAATCAATCAATGTGATACACCATACTAACAAATTGAAGGAGAAAAACCATATGATCATAGCAATAGATGCAGAGAAAGCTTTCGACAAAATTCAACACCCATTTATGATAAAAACCCTCCAGAAAGTAGGCATAGAGGGAACTTTCCTCAACATAATAAAGACCATATATGACAAACCCACAGCAAACATCGTTCTCAATGGTGAAAAACTGAAACCATTTCCACTAAGATCAGGAACAAGACAAGGTTGACCACCCTCACCACTATTATTCACCATAGTTTTGGAAGTTTTAGCCACAGCAATCAGAGAAGGAAAGGAAATAAAATGAATACAAATCTTAAAAGAAGAAGCAAAGCTGTCACTGTTTGCAGATGACATGATACTATACATAGAGAATCCTAAAGATGCTACCAGAAAACTACTAGAGCTAATCAATGAATTTGGTAAAGTAGCAGGATATAAAATTAATGCACAGAAATCTCTTGCATTCCTATACACTAATGATGAATAATCTGAAAGAGATATTAAGGAAACACTCCCGTTTACCATGGCAACAAAAAGAATAAAATATCTAGGAATAAACCTACCTAAGGAGACTAAAGACCTGTATGCAGATAATTTAAGACACTGATGAAAGAAATTAAAATGATACAAATAGATGGAGAGATATACTATGTTCTTGGATTTGAAGAATCAACATTGTGAAAATGACTATACTACCCAAAGCAATCTACAGGTTCAATGCAATCCCTATCAAACTACCACTGGCATTTTTCACAGAACTAGAACAAAAAATTTCACAATTTGTATGGAAACACAAAAGGCCCCGAATAGCCAAAGCAATCTTGAGAACGAAAAACAGAGCTGGAGGAATAAGGCTCCCTGACTTCACACTATACTACAAAGCTACAGTAATCAAGACAGTATGGTACTGGCACAAAAACAGAAATGTAGATCAATGGAACAGGACAGAAAGCCCAGAGATAAACCCACTCACATATGGTCACCTTATCTTTGATAAAGGAGGCAAAAATATACAGTGGAGAAAAGACTGCCTATTGAAAAAGTGGTGCTGGGAAAACTGGACTCCTAAATGTAAAAGAATGAAATTAGAACACTCCCTAACACCATACATGAAAATAAACTCAAAATGGATTAAAGACCTAAATGTAAGGTCAGACACTATCAAACTCTTAGAGGAAAACATAGGCAGAACACTCTGACATAAATCACAGCAAGATCCTTTTTGACCCACCTCCTAGAGAAATAGAAATAAAAACAAAAGTAAACAAATGGGACCTAATGAAACTTCAAAGCTTTTGCACAGCAAAGGAAACCATAAACAAGACGAAAAGATAACCCTCAGAATGGGAGAAAATACTTGCAAATGAAGCAACTGACAAAGGATTAATCTCCAAAATTTACAAGCAGCTCATGCTGCTCAATATTAAAAAACCAAACAACCCTATGCAAAAATGGGCAGAAGACCTAAATAGAAATTTCTCCAAAGAAGATATACAGATTGCCAACAAACACATGAAAGGATATTCAACATCACTAATCATTAGAGAAATGCAAATCAAAACTACAATGAGGTATCACCTCACACCAGTCAGAATGGCCATCATCAAAAAATCTACAAACGATAAATGCTGGAGAGGGTGTGGAGAAAAGGGAACCCTCTTGCACTGTTGGTGGGAATGTAAATTGATACAGCCACTATGGAGAATAGTATGGAGGTTCCTCTGAAAACTAAAAATAGAACTACCATACGACCCAGCAATCCCACTACTGGGCATATACCCTGAGAAAATCATAATTCAAAAATAGTCATGTACCAAAATTTTCATTGCAGCTCCATTTACAATAGCCAGGACATGGAAGCAACCTAAGTGTCCATCAACAGATGAATGGATAAAGAAGATGTGGCACATATATACAATGGGCTATTACTCAGCAATAAAAAGGAATGAAACTGAGTTATTTGTAGTGAGGTGGAAGGACCTAGAGAGTGTCATACAGAGTGAAGTAAGTCAGAAAGAGAAAAACAAATACCGTATGCTAACACGTATATATGGAATCTGAAAAAAAAAAAAAAAAGCTCATGAAGAACCTAGGGGCAAGACAGGAATAAAGACGCAGACCTACTAGAGAATGAACGTGAGGATACAGGGAAGGGGAAGGGTGAGCTGGGACAAAGTGAGAGAGTGGCATGGACATATATACACTATCAAATGTAAAATAGATAGCTAGTGGGAAGCAGCCACATAGCACAGGGAGATAAGCTCGGTGCTTTGTGGCCACCTAGAGGGGTGGGATAGGGAGGGTGGGAGGGAGGGAGACACAAGAGGGAAGAGATATGGGGATATATGTATATGTATAAGTGATTCACTTTGTTATAAAGCAGAAACTAACACACCATTTTAAAGCAATTATACTCCAATAAAGATGTTAAAAAACAAAAAAAGCTGTGATACTTATATACAATGGATTATTACTCAGCCATAAAAAGGAATGAAATAATGTCATTTGCAGCAAGATGGATGCAACTAGAGATTATCATAAGTGAAGTAAGCCAGACAGAGAAAGCAAACATCATATGATATCACATATGTGGAATTTAAAATATGATACAAATGAACCTATCTACGAAACAGAAACAGACTCATGGACATAGAGAACAGACTCGTGTTGCCAGGGGGAAGGGGGCTGGGGGAGGGGTGGAGTAGGAGTTTGGGGTTAGTAGATGCAAAATATTACTTATAGAATTGATAAACAACAAGGTCCTACTGTATAGCACAGGGAACTATATTCAGTATCCTGTGATAAACCATAACAGAAAAGAATATTTTAAAAAGGAATGTATATATGTGTATAACTGAATCACTTTTCTGTACAGCAGAAATTACACAGCATTGTAAATCAACTATACTTCAATGTAAAAAAATTTGCCAAGGAGTAGACTATACAAAATTAAACAGGGTACAAGTTCGTGCAATCCACTAAAAATTACATGGTTTCCATAAATGATTTTTAAAATACAGTGAAATTTCATCTTAAAATTGACCTTAATGTTTAAAGGATGCCTCCTGATACACTGGAAATTCTGGTTTCATAAAGGTATTTAGGGAATAAAAGAATTATCAACATCCAGGAAAACAGGAGAGAGAAACTGAAATAAGTTGGTGAATGCCTTTTCCCAATACATTTTTTCCTCTAAGAAATGCTATAAAGTATTAAGTTACTGCAAAATGAATTAAAAGTTGAAGATGATACTATACTCTGGCCTTAAATCTACTAAAATAATGTTTATAATTATTAATATAAATATTTTAGGAGAAACTAACGGTATTTATATTTACTTGATCAGTGTTTGGTGAATTGGAAACAAGAAGCACAATGAAATTTCATTAGTAAGAGTAAAATGCACTTCCGCTTTTCGGAGAACTTGTTTTCATGAGAGAATCAAGAATTCAGGGACATACATCTTTGAGGCTCTTTTTTTGACTTTGGGGTTATACAAGTAATATATATTAATTGCAATAAATGTAAGTAATCAAATTAGGCAAATATAAATAGTCAAAAGGAAGAAAAAATTAAATCACCTGTAATCATAAGGTCCATAGGTAAATAAATGATTTTCCTTTCAAAGGTTTTTTAAGCATATAAAATATATAACAAAAAGGTTTATGCTAAACATGCCACCTTATAAACTGCATTTGTTTACAATTTGATGATAAATTACTAAAAGTGGAATTTCTAAGGCAAAGGGGATCTACTTCTTTAAAGCTTCTGATACATATTGCCCATCTGTCTTCCAGAAAGATTGTGCAAATATAAATTCCCACCAGCTGGAGGCAGGCTGGTGCACACAGCACTCAATAGATTTGCATGTTTTTCCTAGGCTTTCACCCAATGTAACTCTTCTCTCTTGGAACGTATTTTTCCTCCTATTGCTACCTCTTGGTCCTTATAAAAAATAAGATTTTCAACATCACTTCTACCAGCATCAATTTTATCTCGATTCCTGCCTACATTGTTTTACTAGTGGAAACTATACCCGCCAGTTGCCCTCCATCACCACAGGACCTCCTCTGCTTGCTGACCAGCTGTTTGCCGGAATGAAGAAAGACAGTGATATATGTGAGGGAAGTGCAGAAATAAGGAACGAAGTCCTCGGCTTCCTTCACAGAACAGAATCCTAGGGATACAGTGGGATAACTGCCAAGTTCTATGTTCTTAAGATGTAGGTCTCAACATACTGTACCATGTGCAGAAGATTAGCTAGTTTTTTCTCAGTCTCACTGCATCCCAGATTCTGGCATTAAGCTGTCTGTCACCCTTACATTTTCGTATGGTTATAAATTTTCCCTTCTGCTTTCAGGACTATTTTAATAAAAGACTACTCAGGGCTAAATTGGGGCTATTAGCCACATAAAATTTCAACTAAAAAAAATCTTCAGACTGACTTTTGGTTGGCAGCTGGTGGACCAATTTCTTGCCCTCCTGAAAAATAACTCAATGTATCAGAAAGCACTTCAGTACTATCAATTTATTCCAACAGAGATTAGAATAAATTGAGGGATGTGTCAGTCTCCTTAAATACATAGAACCCAAAAGGTATCACTAAAATGTTAAGCTATTAAAAACAAACCAAAACTTTAGAGATAAAAATCTAATTGACTCTCTCATTCACCACATGAGGAATCTGTGCCCTAGTAAAGCGATTTGAACTGCATAAGCTGAGAAAGAAAATCAGCATCAGAGTTATGTTCTCCTTCAAAATGTAATCTCTTCTCACAGTGAAGGTCATGAAGTGCCTGACAGTCAAAATGCTCTTTGCAGAACATGATGAAACACTGGTATTTCAAATTCTACCACACAAACTATAATTTTAAACAATATTTTATACTTAGTTATTCTGTTTAAATTGCCATTAATGTTCAATTTATTTTATTTTAGGCTATAAAAAAGAATATAAAACCATGACTATGACTACAGATGTTCAAAGAACAAAACAGCTATAGAAGTAAATATCATTGTCTGTTGGCGAATTATTCCTTAAATAACCCCTTTGCTCCTTATTCATACAAGTTATCTGCCTAATACCTGCTTTTAAACTTAATGTTGGCTCTTTCCGCAATTTAAGAAACATTTCAGAATGAAAAACCTAAAATTCCATCAGCTTCTTTTTTCTGAATAACTATGAAAAGACCACCATTATCCAGTTTTGGCGGTGTAAGACCTCTGCCCAGTTCCAGGAAGGTTCACGAGGAACACAACTTGAGAAATACAGGTTTGTACCACGCTGAGCTCCCACATGCTTCAAGGTCCTGTAACCTTGGAGACCTAAAAGGAGCTGCACTCCTTTAGGGAATGGAAAACGTTTTAGTATATCTGAACTGAGAATATTAAAATATATTTGGATGCATTAGCCTATTTCCATAACAGGTAGAAATCATAATTGAATTTTTATGGTGGTAAATTTAACCCAACTTTAGTAATAAAAAGATGCCCACAGGCTAGAAAGGCATTTATATCTCACTGTGAAGGGAATGCTTTTACCATAATTGGTTCATATCATAATTTGGTATTTTATATAAGGCAGATTCTATACTCTATTTACCTTCCTTTCTTTCCTTAAGCAAAAGAATATACATACTTCAAAGTATTCTGAATATACAACTTTCAATTATAAATATTTATATATGAGGCTATTTAGAATTATCCCTAAGATCTCCTTCCAGCCCTAAAAATTATATGCTGCCCCACTCCCACACTTTAATAGCAGAATGTTACAAATTATAAATCGTAGTGCAATTTATAATTTTAAAATGTAAACATTTAAAAATAAGATGAATGAAATTTTTACTATTGCCTTTAAAAACTCTGGTTTAAAAACTGATGTATTGAGTATAATTAATGTGCAATTCAAGTAAAAATATAATAGGTATTGGTTTTAAACTTTAAAAAATGACTTTAGAACTATTTGGGATGATAAAAGGAAACAGACATTTTAATTTTTCTCCCAATTTTCCATGTTTAAAAAAAGGATTATGGTTTCACTTATTGCCTTCAGCATTTCTGAAAATGGTACATTTCTAAATCTGTAACACATAAAGATATATGAGTCGTATAGGTGAGTTTCTGTAAGTCAATATTACAATAAGTTTAAGACCATATTCTCATTAGAAGGACTGCTGACAATAAAATACCTGGTTCATATTAGAAAGGAACTGCCTACATAATGTCCGTAACCCATTCCTGAAAACTGGATATGTAGGAAAATGTGCCAGGGAGCCTATTCCTCATTACTTCAGATAGGACAAATTACAACGTGTGACACATCAATCCAAACCTACCAACCAATTTCTTAAAGTATAACTAAAACACAATAAAATGCCTATGTATTGATATAAGCAGCAAATAATGATGTTACTATGTTAAACTCCTTTCCTGATCACCAAACAATTATTACAGTTGTTCACCAGCTGCTTTGTAGCGGAAGCCTGGCCTCCCTTGGCGCCAGCAATATCCAAGATGCACATCCTTCTGCTGCCACTAGGCGGGCCTTTCGAAATGTTTACATATGACTGGCAATCTAGTCATTTCATTTGAAATGTTGCTCAAGATTATTTTCACACTGTTTTGTTAAAAACAGTGAGTTTTGGGCTTCCCTGGTGGCGCAGTGGTTGAGAGTCCGCCTGCCGATGCAGGGGACACAGGTTCGTGCCCCGGTCCGGGAAGATCCCACATGCCGCGGAGCGGCTAGGCCCGTGAGCCATGGCCGCTGAGCCTGCGCGTCCGGAGCCTGTGCTCCGCAACGGGAGAGGCCACAACATTGAGAGGCCCGCGTAACGCAAAAAAAAAAACAAAAAAACAGTGAGTTTTGTAAGACATAAATATAAACTTTGCCTATATATACATCAACTGAAGAACTTGATTGAGATATATATATATAATGAAGTCTGGACAATAAACACTAAGAGGGGCCCTACCAAAAAAGATATCCAGGAGGATGTAGCATTACAAGCACCCTTGTCAAACATCAGTCCAGACATTTTCAGCTGCAAGTAACAGAAGTCTATCTAAAAGTGGCTTAAACTTTAACCAAGGAACTTATTATCTCACCTAACAAGAAGCCCAGAGGTCAACAGTTCCCAGGCTAGTAAATCTATCAGTTCAGCAGTGTCATCATGGACCACGCTGCTTCCTCATTTTTTTCTGCCATCTTCAACATGTTCCCTCTGTCTTAGGTTACCTCCCCTCAGCAAAGATAGCAACAATGGATGTAACCTCATCAGGCATTTCATCCAGATAAAACAGCTACCAGGGAAGGGGTGGCTGTCTCTGCAGTATCTGCCTACGAGCCCTTCATGTCCAGTTAGTCAGAATTGTCACAGGTGCCCATTCTGAAACCAACTGCTGGCAAGGTGGGCTGGGCCACCCTGACTGGTTGAGACAAATCAGAACTGCCCTCCCACAGCTAGGAGGAAAGCCAGCATCTCTTGAATCATGTGATCATGCAGCAGAAGGTGAATACTTTGAAGTGTGGAAGGAGGGGGAATGGATTTGGGGTAGGCAAATCTGCTCCTAATGCTTAATTCACTTTGCATTAATACAATAACTAAAATTTGTGTAATTTGTCCACGTGATGGGTGACATAAGTTAAACACAGATATATTTTCACTGGAAAAACACCTTAACAGGAGACATTACCAAGTTTTCTAACCAAATAGTAAATGATTTATAAGTCATTCCAAAACATTTTAACAATCAGTGGATGGAGGATATACTTTATGGAAGTCCTTGTGCTGGTTATTATGTAAGATACACAGCAGACGAGCGATCTGTAAGGTTACCATCCAAGTGGCAAAACATTTTTAAAAAGTTTAAATAACATTATGAAACGATAATCTAGCAGCTGCTACAATGTACTATGTAATTAAGAAGTAAATAAATGATAGGAGAAAATGTACACCATGAGATCAAAGACAGAGCTATCTAGAAACTGTAGACAGCGAAAGACAAAATTTCATGTGGGATCTGACTACAGGAGGGTATGGACAAAGTGAAGCAGGCCGGGCACTCTGCACACAGGACACACTGGGCCCTGGGCCTGGGAGCAGCAAAATATCCTGGTTAGAACACTGAGAGGTCCATGCAGAGGCAAACCAAGAGCAAACCATCATTACTAATTACTGATCACATGTTTAACATAACAAGTAAAAAGGTGCCCCAGCCACAGTCTGGGATCTATACATACCCATTATCATCTGCCTATTTTTCAGTTTTTTAAATGAAAAAACTAACTGCAGCACCATGTCCTGAATGCATCACTGGAAAAGTATGCAAGTATACTCACACCAGGTTGATACTGTTAAGACATTAGTTTGACAATGTCAAACTAATGAACTGTCTGGGACCATCACGGTACAAGTCATTCTATCAAATATCTTAAGTGTTTGATGTTATTGTTTTATACTGTTACTTCACTTCTATTTTTGTATCTCTTGTGATGTAGATTGTAACCTCCTTACAGACATCACTCATCTGCTGTGTATCTTACCTAGTGGTAATTATTCCCTAATTTTTATTTAGCTGCTCAGAAGTCATCCTATTTTCTGAAGCCAAACTAGTAAAGGTGGCCAATGGTGTGTAACCTGCCTCTGACAATGACTATGCTATCTCTGGCATTAAACTAAAAATACCCTATAATCCCATAGCCCAAGTGGCTAGTAAACATCAGTATACATAGCAACATCTAGAAAAGTGGTTATTTAACCTTTTTAGGGTCACAGATCTTTGAGAATCTGATGAAATTCAGAGACCCTTCTCACCCCAAAATGCAAATACAATATTTTGCCTATAATTTCGGGAGGCTTACAGATCACTCCACTCAGGCTCTCAAACTCATCATGGCTAAGAACCCCTTAACATAGTGATAGCAACTGGGACGATCACTGGTTTTCACAGTTATCAATTCCTTTAAGTAAGCAAGCCATCAACAAACTATTTTAAGGGTTACAGTTTTCCTTTGGTGCTGCCAAGCATATTTTCAGCTTGTGCATCAGGAAATAATAGATGCCAGAAATAAAAATAAGTCATTCCCTAAGTTTAGAGCTGAGCTATTTGACTTAGAATACTGAAAAATCTCAGAACAATGACAGCTTTAAGTCATTAATACTATGACGTAAGGCTTCAGTACAGTATACTTAATACATTTCATTAAAAATACCACACACACACATACATACACACACATGTATAGCCATAAACGTATATGCCATTTTTGATGGAAATACCAATTGTAGGGAATGAATCCGTTTCTAACTTAACTGATAACTAGAGTGTAGCAGCAATTCTCAATTCTTTAATAACGTTCCACTAGTTAATGCACACTTTAGACATTTCAGCTTTTAGTGGATATGAATGAACTTTCTGGTGCACTCATTGCAGAAGCACGCAGTGGCCTTCCAGTGGGAGTGGAGGAAAGACCTATATTGGGCACTCGTAGGGAACTTACCGTTCCCTTGCCTACAACATAAATTAAGGATCACAACATTCTCTCCAGCTAAACCTAGAGGCTGGCTCAGAATCATTCGCCCAGGCATTTCACTGAGCTGATCAGAATTAGCAAGTGAATTAAAACTTCTTAGTACTCACTTCTGTCTATGAAGAAGTCTGTGTAAAGTTCCCTCTCATTCTTCTTCTTTAAAATGTAATGAGGAATCCATAATGCTATTAACTTTTTATATGTAAGGAAAATGAGGCTGAAATGGTAAGTAGCCTGCTTGATCGCACAGCAAGAAAATGATGGAACTTAGAATCCAAATATTATGATTTCCAGTTCAGCACATACATTAGTTAGGGTTTGGTTCATCCACAAATGACAAAATATCAGTAGAGCAGTGGCTCCCACAGAACAGAAGTTTGCTCCTGTCTCACATAAGGGAGTTCTCACATCACAGGGCTGTTGTGGCAACTCCACAGTCTTTAAGGACCCAGGCTCTTCCCAGCTTATTCTTCAGTTACCCTCACAATGCAGTCTAGTCCTCATAGTCCAAGATGGCGGCTAGTCTGCTACCAAATCATCACATCCACACTCCAGGGTGAGCAAAGTTAGCAGCAGTGGAGAGATGGAAGGTACATACCAGCTGTGTTTTTAAAAGGTTCCCTAAAACCTGCAATACAACGTTTCTTCTTATATCACACTGGCCAGAAACTTCATCAAAATTCCACGTCTAACTGCGAAATGGCCACATGGCAAGATAAAAATACTATTAACTAAGAAAGAAAGATAAACAGATATTGAAGGACAACTAGTAGTTTCTGTCCCTATATCATGTTGAAACTAAAAGGTAGAAAAGGTGAAACTTGAGGTGTCTGACAAAATGACTTGCAGCACGATGGCCCCATACAGTTCAACTGTGTGTTGTTTCTGTCATATCCTGTCCATCAAGTATGAATATGCAGGCACACCTTTTCAGTGATACATTCAGGAGATGATCACTGTTTTCATTAACAAATAATTCTCAACTGGATGAAATTGTTAAATTATCTCCATTTTTTTCAATTAATAAATTTCCAATAAAATAAAAACCAAAACACTACTTCACTGTTTTGAAATGGTCAGATATCTGATAGGTCATTACTGCCAATAGGATAAAATTCTAATATCTCGGAATGGCACACAGGCCCACTGAAAATCACCGTTCTAGACTCGTTCCTCATCAGTGGCCCTGACATATCCTCTCTCTCCTGAAGAACTTTTTACTGCCCCTGAATATGTCCCAGATTCCTCTGAATCTACATACTTTACACAGTCTGTCCCACTGCCTGAAAATGTTTGTTCCCCTACCACACCTTATACGAGAATTATTCCAACAATTCTCAAATATCAGCATGCATAAAAATCACCTGCATTGCTTTTTTAAAAAAATGCTGATTCTTAGGCTATAGTTTCAAAGATTCTGCTTTACTAGGTATGGGCCAGGCCCAGAATTCTGCAGCATTTTTACAAGGAGCAGAGTGCCCGAGACAGAGAAAGCGCTCAAGAATGTTGATGATTACTACAATAAGACCATCTTACACTAGTTTAAGATGTTTTTCTTCTGGATTAGCTTACTAAAGGATTAGTTTGCTATTATGAGGTAACACCATAATTCTATCATGATATAATGAAAGAAGAAGACACATTTTCAGAAATCCACATTTGGAAAGATTACTGTGTGACCTAAATAAGAACTCTTCCCTTCGTAATATGTTTTGGTTGCATTCAATGGGAAAAAAAACATACCGAATAAGACAACCACTTAAATATAAAAGAATATTGTAGTATGATTAAGATTAGTAGGAAGACAATATTTAGGTCTTCCAATTCTATCTGAAATACTAGTAGAAATTGCAAAGCTCATACTGTACATTCTACTTAGAGTCTCATCCTCATTATTTATTTCCTCAACAGAATGAAATAAGAAGAGACTGTAAGTCAAAATATAAAAGCTATTCATCACAATTTTTTAGCTAAATAGTCTCAGATGTGGAAGATATGACATTACGAAAGCCTCTGAGTAAATACTATAGGAAACCCATTTATGGAATATGGTGTGCACACTTAAAATTTTTCCCTATTGGTATTTTACTGAAGAAGTGCCTTCTAGGAAACAGTACCACAGTAAACCAGTCAACTACTGCCAAAGAGGTGTACTAAAAATCTGACTGCCTGATGGTTTCAGTTCAAAGAAAACATACCTCAGAATTGCTCTGAAGAGTTTACAGGTATTAATCTGTCAAATAATTTTACCTAAAGTCACTCTAGATGCCTTATAGCTAAAGACAAAAAGAGTCATAAGCCACTCGGAATTCATATTTATATAATTAACAAAATGCTTCTCAACTGCTTCATTGATTACAAAAATTTTTTTAAGTTTCCAAATATATTACTTTAAGAAACAAGATTTCATTCCTTAGAATTCTGAAGCTTTCTGCTTATTTAATGTTTGAAAGGAAGTATGTTCAACCTAGAAATTCTGTGGTTTTATTTGCTTTTTTATTTGTTTATGGCTCACCTGCAGTGGAAGAGAAACTGTAACTTTGTATTTTTGTGAGGTCTTTTTCAAAGTGTCTTAACACATTATTTGATGGTATACAATTACTAAATTATAGAGAGTGAACTGCAGTGGTTCTCAGCCCTGCATGTACACAAGAACTATCTGGGGAACTCTGGAAAAAAAATACCAGTGTCTGGGCCAAACCCCAGGCCTGTCTAATCAGAATGTAGGGATGAGGCCCCAGCACCAGCATATTTTCAAAGTGCCCCCTAAATCACAAGAAGGTTAGATCCTCTGAGTTAGAGAGACAGATCCCTAATTTACATTTGAGTCGGCTGAGTCCACTGAGCCCCAATAAAGCATGAGTGACTTCCTCACAACTAATTGTGTGCAACAGAGGGCTCAGTTCTGCTTCTCAGCATAGTGGACACCTCTCCCCTGCCCCACGAAGCTCCCTCTCACCCTGCACACTTAAGGAGACAAGGCAGGGTGGTACACCCCACACAGAACAGCCAGGCTTCACCTCTGAATGCTGCTAGATTAACAGGTGAACCAGAATTAGGAATCAACAAATGTGAAAATTCTGTCAATTCTACCCATTAGACACATGACTTCACATTTCTTATTGGGAAAATAAACAGCTGCATGATGAAGTTAGTTGAAAAATTCTGGCACACCTCCTTTAGAACTGAAAGGTCAAGGGTAAAAACACAAAGATTGCCAAGTAAATTCACTGCAATTTGAGTTTTTCTGGATATCACAATACATGGGTAAAGAGTTATTAATAGGGTCAGTTGCTTTTTTAATCCATAAACACCATTTTTTTAAAGATTCATTATACTTCTGTTGTAAGAATGGGGAGTAAAAATAGAAAGCACATGGTGAAAATCTGTTTACTTTTTGTCATTGTTGTTTTAATTAAAGCCTTCAGTCCTAGACAGAATCAAAGTGACTTACTGTCCCTTATGTAAATTTTTATTATACACAGCTAGATTTCCACTTTTAAATAAAGGAAAGAGTACAGAGATGAAGAGATTATCTAAAAAGTTCCATTTAAAAATGTGATAGTTTAACTTTAGTGTGTATACATGGTTTGACTGATACCCACGATGAGGAATTCAGTAGGAGACAATCTTAAAAATAACCGACTATTTCCCAAAATCTCATTTATCATTTAAACTGGAAAACAGAAGGTGAGACTAAAGTACATATTTCAATATCAGTATTTAAAAGATGAAATCCAAGCCACTGTGAATTACTAAATTCTGATTCTAAAGTCAATCAGTTTTACAAAATAATTAGCTTAATGGAAACTAGAAGTTCTTATGCCCTACTTTAAGAAGCATGTGCATATTCTGAAAAACACAATAAATTTCAGCTGTACTTAACCCCATTCCTTTAATCTATATAATAGTGTTTGTCCAATTTCATTCTGCGTGCTCCAGAGTTATATTCAGTATCTGGTCACCAGTGTTAGTAAACACACAACAGTAATCCAAATTATTCTTTTTCATTTTATTTTCCATGGGTTTTTCCTGTCGCTGTTATTTTTCCTTTTTTTCCTTCTTTCTTTTTTTTTTTTTTTTTTTTTTTTGCTGTAATATAATAAGCTAATTCATGCCTTTCTCTTAGTTTTGGAAAGTTATATGCCAACATCTAGGCAACAGATACCCTTTTTCCTAATTTAAAATACTACAGTAGGAAATTTGTAATCAACCTAAAGATAATGTCTTAAAAGTACAATTAAACATGTCATAACAGAAGAAAACCCTGGTAATTACAAATAGTACCAGCCTTTCTGGGGTTTTAAACAGTAGTGTAAGACTAAGAAAAATCGCCACCCAGTGATGCAAATGAAAACTGCAATTTGTTTTTGTGTAAAATGAGTACCCTAGAGGATTACTACAACTTCATTACTGAATGAAAGAATAGTACCTTCTTATGAGACTAGAAACTAGTTACCAGGGAAAGGATGTTTTTCTACAAGACTTTTTTTTTCCTTATTATTATTCAGCATGTTCGACATTTTACAAAGGCTAAAAGCTTTGCAAACCTTTACGGGGAAAAAGCTTTCTGTCCATAAGTGAGCTAAATGTGTACAAGCAGCCCAGATATTCCTATTATTAATAAAAGTGTCCAGGCTCTGCCTGGATCCTCAATTTCAAGTCATGGGGTGTTGACTTCAGCAACTCAGCAATGCCATCTAATAACTGTGACCTAAAACTTATTTGTGTTAAGCAGGAAGGCTTGCCTAGGGGAAGAGGTATGCTCAAGGTGGGAAAAATGATTTATACTTTTAACAACATAATTTAACCTTTTTAGAAATACATTATAAAGGCCAAGTAAGATGATAATCTAACAAATTCTATAGAATCCATATTGATAAGAAGTTTTTGGTATAAATATAATCTAAGTCTTTACTTAGTTGTATCATTTAGAAGTTAATAAACACACAAAAACACTTATATACACTTATTTTCCTGCAATGTATCTATTGTACATAAGAACAAAGAAAGCTATGTGGATACATGATAACCAAAACACACCTGTCAAAGTATGGGGTCATGTTAATAAAAGTATTTCATATCTACCATTTGACCTACTTGGTACTTTTCAAAATGTTTTACACAGTATGCTCTGAGACTAAGCAGATACTATATATGTCAATATAGAACCATATGATAAAAAAAGCAACTTAGAACAAATCAGTTTCTAAAAAAAAAGAGGCTGCCATCATGTTTTTTAAGATAATTAACTATATTCCTAATAATTTATCCTGACTTTTATCAGTCAATTCAGTTAAGGCCTTAACTGCTGAAGGATATTTTACTAATTAAACAATGTATAGTTGTCCTTAGGTTTCTGTAGTACCCCTATACTAAAATCTGCAGCAGCTCAAGTCCCTTTTATAAAACGGCATATATGTGCATGTAACCTATGTATATCCTCCTGTATACTTTAAGTCATCTCTAGATTACTTATCATACCTAATACAATGTAAATGCTATGTAAATAGTTGCTAGGCATATAGCAAATTCAAGTTTTGCCTTTTGTGGAACATTCTGGGGTTTTTTTTCTTTCAATATTTTCAATCTGCAGTTCGTTGAATCCACAGATGCAGAATCTGTTGATATAGAGGGCTGACTATATACCATCTTCCAACCTCAACTTCATTAAGGAGATTAGAGTTTTATGCAATAGTTTTAAATACTTAAAATATTAAATAGGGAAAAGTTTGAGGCAGCCAAAATTAAAGCCAAACTTTATGAATAATAATACAACCAACCCTCTTTTATTAAAAAAATTAAAAAAGCACAGCACTTTGTCTTTTAAAAATTAATGAACACAATTTAAATTTTTTAAAGGAGCTTAAAATGTCACTAACGTCTTAAATTTTAAAATGATAATATGACCTTTTTTTTTTAAGTGATGGAGGGCTTTCCTGGTGGCGCAGTGGTTAAGAATCCGCCTGCCAATGCAGGGAACACAGGTTTGAGCCCTGGGCCAGGAAGATCCCACAGGTCGCGAAGCAACTAAGCCTGTGCGCATGACTACTCAGTCTGTGCTCTAGAACCCGCGAGCCACAATTACTGAGCCCATGCACCACAACTACTGAAGACCGTGTGCCTAGAGCCCCGTGCTCTGCAACAAGAGAAGCCACCGCAAGGAGAAGCCCGCACACCGCAACGAAGAGTAGTCCCCACTCGCTGCAACTAGAGAAAGTCCGCCCGCAGCAATAAAGACCGAATGCAGACAAAAAATAAATAAATTTATTTTTTAAAAAAAACGATGGATAGCTTAGTGGTTAAGAGGACAGGCTCTGAAGTCAGAATGCCTGGGCTCACTCCAGATCTACTCTATGTAAGCTAGAGGAACTAGCTCTAGCTTTTTAGTCCTCCCCTGTATGTGGAGATAACACCACCACTTCACTCACATGGTTGTTCTTAGCACATTACACACATTAACTCATTTAATCACCTCAGTAACCCTATTGGGTTGGTACTGTTATCATGCTCATTTTCTAGATAAGTTAAATGACACCCAGGAGGTTTTGTAACTTCCCCAAATGATGAAGGGTATCAGATATACCAACCCAAAATGCCACTTTGGCATAAGAATTATTTTGAGCCAAAGGCACTTGAAAAATAGCAGATGCAGGAAGGGCACTCTGACCTCCCCTTTTCTTCCTGAAAGCAGGAGATAAAAAAAAAGAAAAGAAAAGAAACCTACGGAAAATGCCAGGAAGAAAGAAACTTTCTTACCACCAGAGATGGAGAGTCAGGGGCAAGAGAACTCCACAAAATCAGAGCCTGTTAAAATAACCCTCATCTTCCTTTAGTATCCCCACATATTTTAGTTACTTTTCCACAACTGCCTCTTTGCTCAACCTGGTATATGAGAACCTAGGTTTGGCCACCTCTTTAGGTCTTCATTCTCCTGTGGGGGCCCCCATGTACATGTAAAAATCCTTATGCTTTTCTTCTGTTCATCTGTCCTATGTCTATTTAATTCTCAGGCCCAGCCAGAGACCCTAAGAGGCAAGAGGTAAAGTTTTGCCTCCCTTACAAGGGAAACTCCAGTAAATTGTAGAGCCAGGATATAAACCCAAGGGGTCTGGCTCGAGTCAGCATTCTACCTGCAACTCACTGTAGAGTCTCTGCGGTGCTCCTGAGAAAAAAGGGAGATGGTGTTACTGATGAAAAAAGAAGAACAGAGGAAGTGAGAACCCAGACATGATGCTGACTGACAGCATCAAAACTTCAAGAGAGTAACTAAGATCACAGAGCAGTAGGTACACAAGGATTTTTCATGGGAAATGGTAGAGGGCAGTGGAACTTTGCACCTGGGAAAAAATAACGCTAGCCAGAGACAAGCATCAGCAGACATGGCAGCTGAAGGAGCAGAAGCCTTCAGCCAACATTTGCGAGTCTGCTCTTGCTTGGATCATCTGAATGAGGGTGTTCTACCAGCGGCACCTGAAATTAAATCACAATCCTGGGACTGGGAGGTAAGTGATGCCTCACCATGATTTCCCAACCACAAGACTGTGGTACAGGAGTCAACACCAATCCCGCTTAATCGAAGATGGCCCTAGGAAAACTCCCTCAAAATACAGCATGTCAGCTTTTGGGAAAATGCACCATTATAGCTTAGATATAACAGATGGAGCAGCTGGGACATGAAAGCATATGAGTAATTAATTGCTAGAAATTCCCTCAAGCATTAGCAAATTTGGACATTTCTGTCTTCTGAGGCTCAGTTAAAGACCACTTCTTAAACGAGTCTTTCCTAGGAAGGAAAGGTCCGTAACAGAAGCTTCACAGGCTAAGGCAGAATACCATGGAAACGGGGCCCCTGTTGGGGTAGTTATAAGACAGGCAGTGAAACATCCTCATGTTACAAGCTACCAGATATTGAAGGAGATTTTAGAGAGAGCAGCACCAGGGGTTTTCTCAGTTGTGGTTAAAGGTTGTCTCTGTAATGCTGCAAAGTGGCAGGCCACAGAGCCAGAGAGGTGAAGAAGACGTATCGAGAGTTCACGAAGTCCAGCTGTAGAAGCTGTATGTGCTCTCAGACATGTCAGTGCACTAGACTCACAGCCTTTGAATGCCTATTTGATAACAAAGAGAATAAGGTGGATTTCTAATCATGAAACAACAGAAAAGAGCACAGTTCTCTGCACATGTGTTGAGATTACAGAGGTGTTCTAAAATGAAGAATACAGAAAAGAGTTTGGAAAACCAGGCTTTGCTGAAGCAAATTTCTGAAAGAATTTATTGTGAAACTCCTGAGGAGGCAGAAACTATACAGGAGACTAGAGGCATCCCTGAAGTTTTTCTGTTAGTGGGGCTAATTTAGCAGGTAAAAGGGAAGCAACACTGGCAGCGTTTGAAACAGAAGTTGGGGTTGACAGAGCCAGTTCTGACTTAGAAGGCAAGGCACAATTTCCTGACACTGTAAGAAGGGCCAGAGAAGCAGTTGTGCCCATGGCACCCCACTTTATCCCAGTCAGGAGGCTCCCCAGAAAAACGACCAACCCTGGTCCTACTATGCCCCACTACTTTACCTCAGACGTAGGGGATCTGGTCAGAGAGAAAATAACTCTGACCACTCTAGTTACTGCCCCTGTCCCAGGCCACAGGAAGCAGATACAGAAAAACACGCAGGCCTGCCAGAATTTGACTGTGGAAAAGATGGGATATTCTACGGTAACATTCAGCCATGAGAAAAACTCTCTTCCGGTCTCCCAGAGATTAAAGCCAAGAAACAGAAGAGGGCCAGAGGGGTAAAATCCTTGCATCCTTACTGTGAGTGACCAGATCCTAAAGGGAAGGGCTCAAGAGGCAGAGACCCACCCACCCACCCTTCTGAATGTGTGGGGTCAGAGGCCGAGAGGGCCTAAGCTGAAGGTTCAGGATTACCCGTAAACCCAAGGAGCCATCTTCTACTCCTCAAGACACGCAGACCATCTGCCAATGCCAAGGGACTCTGGGATGACTGGGCCAAGATAAAGACAGAAGAGATAGGAAACCAGAATCTGGAAAGGGAGACACCTGAGAAGCATCGCCAGAAGCAAACACTCTATGAGTTCATGCAAATCCTCTCAGAGAAGGAGCTGAAGTTGGCAGGAGGAAATCCAGAGTAGAAGAGGATGCGTTTCACAAGGGGACACTGGGCTTTGGTTCCTCCTCACCACCCTGCTGGTAGAGAACTGCTGGGAAGAACTATCTAAAGACTGCAAATCTCTTCCTTGGGGGAAAGACACAATGACATGAAGGAAATGTTATTTTTCAGAATTCTCCTTGGGAAGAGCATAGTATTTGGTTGAAAGAAATATTTTTTAAAGCCACTAAAATCTTTTTTTTTTTTTTTTTTTTGTGGTACGTGGGCCTCTCACTGTTGTGGCCTCTCCCGTTACGGAGCATAGGCTCCGGACACGCAGGCTCAGCGGCCATGGCTCACGGGCCCAGCCACTCCACGGCGTGTGGGATCCTCCCGGACCGGGGCACGAACCACCCGTGTCCCCTGCATCGGCAGGCGGACTCTCAACCACTGTGCCACCAGGGAAGCCCCACTAAAAGTTTAATAACTAGCAGGTATTAATTTTGTAATAGAAGATAAACTAGTCTTAACATTTAGGAGACACTATTTAACATGTTTAGATTTAAAAGTGTACTTCAACACTGTTGCTGGGAATGTAAATTGGTGTAGCCACTATGGAAAACAGTATGGAGGTTCCCCCCAAAACTAAAAATAGAACTATCATATGATCCAGCAATCCCACTCCTGGTTATATATACAGAAAAAAATGAAAACACTAATTCAAAAAGATACATGCACCCCAGAGCTCATAGCAGCACTATTTAAATAGCCAAGACACAGAAACAACCCAAGTGCCATTAACAGACGACTGGACTAAGAACATGAAATATATAAATACACACACATATATATATACATACACACACACACACACACACACACACACACACACAGGACTATTACTCAGCCATAAAAAAGAATGAAATTCTGCTATTTGCAACATATACGGACCTGGAGAGTAAATATTATGCTTAGTGAAATAAGGCAGACAGAGAAAAACAAATACTGTACATCACTTACATGTGGAATCTAAAAAGTAATACAAATGAATGTATATGCAAAACAGAAACAGACTCACAGATACTGAAAACAAACTAGTGGTTACCAAAAATGAGAGAGAAGGGAAGAGGCAAATTAGGGGTATGGGATTAAGAGATACAAACTACTATATATAAAAAAGATAAGCAATAAGGACATACTGTACAGCACAGGGAATTATAGCCATTATCTTGTAATAACTTTGAATGGAGTATAGACTACAAAAATATTGAATCACCATGCTGTACACCTGAAAGTTATTACAATATTGTAAACTATACTTCAATAAAAGAAATAAATGTACCTCGTTCAGCAACTATTTATTGGATGCCTGATTTAATTTTTTTTTTTTTTGCGGTACGCGGGCCTCTCATTGTTGTGGCCTCTCCCGTTGCGGAGCACAGGCTCCAGACGCGCAGGCTCAGCGGCCATGGCTCACGGGCCCAGCCGCTCCGCGGCATGTGGGATCTTCCCGGACCGGGGCACGAACCCGTGTCCCCTGCATCGGCAGGCGGACTCCCAACCACTGCGCCACCAGGGAAGCCCGCCTGATTTAATTTTTGATGCTAATTTAAGAAGCAAGGCTTGGTGTTATTTATAAAACAGAAATTGAATTTATCAAGGATTCATCAAGACTTCTGCTTTTTCATAATTAAAAAGGTTGACTAGCTTATTGGATAGAAAAAATAGGATGATTTTACAAACTGAATTTGAAGGACACATCCAAACCAACATACTGTATAAGAAGAGTCTGACTTGATGACAATATTTTAAGTGATTGATGACCTATATTTTTATAGATTTCACATACATAAACTAACTCTGGAATTAATAGGAAAATGTTTAAAAATCAATCATATACTTTTCAAGTAACCTTTTAAAGGAAAAATAATTCATCTAATTATGATATTGTTTCCTAAAAAGACTCACCTAAAAGGACAAATCCATCTGCTTCTCTCTCTGGTACCAAGGGCTTTTTAGATTCCGGAGGCTTTCTGAAGAAGTGAAACATTGCTGCTTCTCTGTTACCTGAAATAGAAACACTATATAATAAATTCAGACGAAACCATAAAACTCTTACCCTTCTTAGTAAAAAGCCAAATATAGGGACTTCCCTGGTGGTCCAGTGGTTAAGAATCCGCCCTCCAATGCAGGGGACATGGGTTCGATCCCTAGTCAGGGAACTAAGATCCCACATGCTGCAGGGCAATTAAGCCTGTACACCGCAACTACTGAGCTCACATGCTCTAGAGTCCGTGCACCAACAGCTAGAGAGCCTGCGTGCCGCAACTACTGAGTCCATGTGCTCTGGAGCCTGCACATCACAATTGGAGAGAACAAAGAGCCCTCGCTGCATTGAAAGATCTCACGTTGCTGCAACTGAGACCCAATGCAGCCAAATAAATTTTAAAAGCCAAATATAAAGATATCACAATAATTACTTTTAGGAATTCTATTCCCAAACTTAAGAACACAAGCCCTCTCTAGGTGTCAGAAGACAAAACCAGAAATTAAGAAGCATGGACTTCCAGTCTGAAATACTGTGTTCATCCTCTCAATTTCTGAACATGCAGGAAATAACCCAAGAAATCTCTACGAGTAAAACTAAAGTCAACAGATAACACCAGAATCTTGAAGGATCTCACTAGCCATAAATTGGACACTGGACCGAGGAAAGGGGGAAAAAAAAACCAAACCCGGTCCAGGTTTCTTGTCATGCCATAACTACCTTAAGCCTCATGAAATTAAGGCCACCTGAAAAAAGAAAAGAAGGCACTACAAACACCCTCTAGAGCTGGTTATCTGATTCAGACACTCAAGGACTATATTCATTGTAAAATTGTAGCCAAATGTAAATTCCCATCAGTGTAAGTATCTGCGTTGGTGAGATTGTGCACTACCCCCAACACACACACACATACACACCCTCTCTCCTCTGTGTCCTCCCATCTTTGTACACTCAGGCAGGGCAACAACTCTTAGAAAACAACTGGGAAGGAAGTTGAAGGAAACTTGGGAGGACATGTCACGTTCTGAGTTGCTGTATGTAAAGCAATATAAGAGACAGCAAAGAGGGCTTCCCTGGTGGCGCAGTGGTTGAGAGTCCCGATGCAGGGGACACGGGTTCGTGCCCCGGTCCGGGAAGATCCCACATGCCGCGGAGCGGCTGGGCCCGTGAGCCATGGCCGCTGAGCCTGCGCGTCCGGAGCCTGTGCTCCGCAACGGGAGAGGCCACAACGGTGAGAGGCCCGCGTACCGCAAAAAAAAAAAAAAAAAAAAAAAAAGAGAGACAGCAAAGAAAAGTTCCTGGTGGCAACAAGTGCCCCACATTTCAGTTTCATATATTCCACCCACCAGAAAATCAAGCAGGGAGGATAAGTAAAGATTTTATCTGAGCAAGTTGCTTCTAGAAACTGAGAATTGCACCAGGATTTGTGTAGGTCAACCTGCCCTGAGTTGTAGATCGGAGTGGATGGTAAAAGAGCCAATTTGTTGACAGAAAACACATCTAGCAGGTTTCACTTTTTAAAAGAAAAAAAAATGGAGAAGAAAAACACAAGCCACGTGAAAAAGAAAATATTTCAGTAAAGGAAAAGGAATCACCTCTGAAATCCTCAAAGGCTGAGCTTACTGGATATAGTGATGGAGCCAAAAGAAAAGTCTGGAAATAGTCTGGCACCCTCAAGAGAGTACAAGGAGACATGACCTGTATGAAACTGGTAAAAACAAAAACAAAAACAAAAAAAGCAAGGTTAGATGGAAAAGCAAAAGGAAAAGATGAAAAGACAAGGAATGAGATGAAAAAAATAACTAAGATAAAGAGAAACCCATGCAAGAAAGAAATGAGATCAGAAAAGAACTGGTTGGTTTATAAGCAGGAATGTAAGACAATAAAGTTCAAACTCAAAGACTTAAAAAGACTGGAAGAAGCAACTAACTTCTCAACCCCAAACAGTTAAAACTAAAACAGAGAAAGCCTTTGAAGGAACAACAGATGATTAAAATTCAATCTGGGTAAGGATCAAATCAAGGATATAGCCATCACACCTGATACTAAAGCCTCAGCCTGGATGAATGTGGCACTCAGTAAATTCTTAGGCTACAATGGGTCAGGAAAAAGAGACGAAGGGGATCAGTGTCCAACTGAAGCCTCGTAGAGAAAAGATACCTTCAAATAAATAAAGGGGGGGCACATTTAAGGGTGAAAGAGATGAGAAATGTAGCAAATCTAAGAGTTACAGCTAGCAAAAATTGTAGGTCTGGCTACAGATACATGAAGCTGATTATAATCAAATAGGTAAGAAGCCAACAAAATTTTTGGAGAGCTGTGCTGCCAAAACAACTACAAGTCTGAATTAAAGGAGGACTTTGACTATTGGAAGTTTACAACAATGCTGCAGACAGGAAGCTGCCAGAGAAAACTGCTCAGCCCCCAAGGAGGGTCTATTCTCCAGTGCCTACTTCAGTGGTAGCCAAGGAAGTTACTGGAAAAGGAAGACACTTTGCGTGGAGTGCCTGGAGAACATGGGACTGGGGGTGGGGCTCTCCTGAGAAGCAGAATCTGGGCATAATTAATGAACATTCTCCAATCCAAGGCGGGGATCCCCCAAAATGCCTGCTCAGTGAGATTCCAGAATTGCTACCACTCGGTGACTGCTGTGTATCTCCCATTCCTCCCCTTTCTGGATGACAGTGGTTTGGGCCGTTATTTTTCCCAGTTACCAGAGGGGACAGAAGGGACAGACTGCTGGTCTTTTTAGTTCATGAAGTCTCTACAACAAGAGGTGCCACATCTGGACCTGATGAAGAAATACTGAACTTAGAGCACGATGCTGTGACTGAATGGGGCCATTTGGGTTATCGCCCTTGGGGAGGGGTGAGTCACTCTGTCTACCACAGGGAGAGAGAACTGAGTATATAGTGACCACAGACTCATTAGGGCCATTCACTGGCTCTCCACCTTATATCAGGAGACATGTAAGAAGTGCAGTTTTCTACCCTCGTTGGAGGTAGGTGTGGCCATGTTGCTTGCTTGGTTCACTGTGTCACATGCCATTAGAGTGCTAGAACAAGAAGCTTTGTGGCCACAGAGAGAGGCCCTTTAAAAAGTGGCTCCTTTCTAACATATAAAAGAAAAGCCTTTAATAGAAGGACTCAAATTTCCAATACCTTTTCATGTCTGGCCACAAGACAGAAATGGAACAAACACAGAAATCACAAAAGCGGTTCTGATGTCATTCTCAAGCCCCCAACGTTTAGATACGTTGTTATAAAAGCCAGACCAAACTCAGCTGTAGTGCCAGAATCCCTTTTGAATGCAAGTACTTTGTAGAGAACTTATGATTCAAATAATTAAGTGAAGCATTTAAGTTTTTCATGACCTAAAAAAAAATCAAACGTAAAGAATATACAGTCTTAAATAGGCTGCAGCAGGTTGCCAACAGTATGACTTACGTGGCAATGCATAATATTACAGTTTGTCACTTTAGAACATTATAAAATTCCAAACATATCCGAGAAGGAGAGAGAACTTAGGTTCCAAGAGTCAAGAAACATCCACGCACGGAAGAAACAGGTCAGGAATAGGAAAAAGGTAGTAGAGACAGTATAAAAGAACTCAGAGTGGCAGCAAAGACTAGTTTGCTACAAACATCCATTGCTAACTGCTCTAAAATGGTTATGAAACTACCAGTCACCCTCGCACCTGTTATTCTGCCAACCTGACCATTGCCTTAACTCCTTCCTCTACGATAGTCACCTCAGATGTGTTTCCATGGGAACGCTGTGCCAATTTTACAATACAAGTCTTGGGATTCCCTTGCACCATCTATACTGCTGCTAACATTCATGATTCATTCCACTAGGTACCTAAGTAAGTCTAACCATACATATAGCTTTACAGTAATCACTCCATGCATGAAAAGACTATGTCCTGAGACACTAAAATCTGTAATCAAATTATCTTTATACCGTGATATTTTTTGTACCATTGAAAACACACACAAGGTAGTATAAAAATTTATCCCAGCGGGACTGGCAATACCATTCTAAGATCCTCCCACAGCAAGAAAGCTGCATTCTAAGATCCTCCCACAGCAAGAAAGTGGTTAGGTCACCACTCCAGCAGCCAGATTTCCTTTCCCCACCTAAGACTAGAACTGGGAAAGAGAACGGGGGTAACTAAAACCCCACTAACATTTGCTGAGCTCCTACAATGTGTCACGCACTGTACCTAAATGCCTTATAGACTCTATCTCCTATAATCTTACAATCATCCCGCCAGGTACACATAACTCTTCACAATGTGTAAGTGAAAGAATTGAAGTAAAGTCGGTTAAGTATTGATGCAAATGTATATGGCTAGTAAACAGCAGAGCTAGAATTTTAAAGCAAGTCTTTTTGGTACCAAAACTGAATGCTTTACATCAACAAAGCACCAAAGACAAGGAGCCCTTAACAAGACATTTGTGTTGGACTTTAATATTTCCTAACATTAGTGAAATACATTTCATTAATTCCATTTCTGTCTTTCTAAATCCCTACTTTCCCAAGCCTTGCTCAGCTCTGTGTTCTGAAGATATTTGCTAATTCCACAATATCCACGTTCCAGACTTTCACTTACTTTATATTTTATGAGTATTTATTAAGTGCTTAGCCCAGATACTGACCAGGCACTGCAAATGTAGCACTCAATTTATATTTACGGGAACAAACAGCAACCTGAAACTACCCCATTTTGGAGGCAATCCTGAGTAAACCTAAGAGGAATTTAGGAGCTCCATCCCAACAGTGGAGGAGGCCTGGAACAGTCCTGCTGCCCCCAGCTGAGTATATGGGAAGACATGAGCACTCATGCTTCTGACTTACATGGCCTTGACAGTGGCCTTCTTCTGCCTGGAGTTATCAAGCATGTTCCAGCCTCATTTCCTTAGGTACAATTTCAGTATGTTAAAAACTGTCTACAATAAGCAAACTTTACATTTTATAAGTGGGTGAAATATCAAAATTTATTCTTAAAAATCCATTATCAGCCAGCAACAACACTCTTGCCTGACTAAGCTGGGACCCAACCCAGAATGCCTCCTAATCCCCAAACATGGGAATCCTGGAACTGCTTCTATATGGATGGGGGATGAAGAGTTCACTGCCCAAGACACAGATTGGGAGAAAATCCATGCAAATCACAAATCTGATACAGGACATGTGTCTAGAACATATAAAGAATTCTTAAAATTCAATCATGAGAAAACAAACCAATAAAAACTGGACAAAAGCTATTAACAGACATTCTCCTAAAGAAGGTATGTGGGTCTTCCCTGGTGATCCAGTGATTAAGAGTCCACCTGTCAATGCAGGGGACATGGGTTCGATCCCTGATCCAGGAAGATCCCACGTGCTGCGGGGAAACTAAGCCTGTGTGCCACAACTACTAAGCCCATGCTCTAGAGCCTGCGAGCCACAACTACTGAGCCCACATGCTCTAGAGCCCACGTGCTGCAACTACTGAGCCCATGCACCTAGAGCCTGTGTTCTGCAACAAGAGAAGCCACCGCAATGAGAAGCCCGCGCACCGCAACAAAAAGTAGCCCCCACTTGCCACAACTAGAGAAAGCCCGCACGCAGCAACAAAGACCCAGTACAGCCAAAGCAAAAAAAAAAAAAGATATGTGAATGGCAAAGAGCCACATGAAAGGATGCTCAACATCATTAGTCAATAGGCAAATGCAAATTAAAAGCTCAATGAGATAACACTATATACCTATTAAAATATTAACAATTTAAAAGGCTTGCCATGCCAACTGTTGACAAAAATGTGGAGCAACTGGAACTCTTATACACTGTGGTAGGTGTAATAATATAGTACTGTGGCAGTTTCTTAAAAATGTAAACATACACCTACCATATGACCCAGACCTTCTTCTAAGTATTTACCTAAGAAAAATGAAAGCATATGTCCACACTTGTACACAAATGTTATACAGCTTTTTTGGTAAGAACCCCAAACTGGAAAAAATCCAAATGTCCAACAACAGATAAAAAGGACAAACAAACTATAGCATATCCATCATACTATTCAGAAATAAAAAGGCATGAAGGCCTAAGATATGCTATGACATGCATGAATCTCAAAAAAATCAAGCTAAGTG
The DNA here is from genome assembly GCF_008692025.1 of Phocoena sinus. Classification (NCBI taxonomy): domain Eukaryota; kingdom Metazoa; phylum Chordata; class Mammalia; order Artiodactyla; family Phocoenidae; genus Phocoena; species Phocoena sinus. Next base: position 61,869,788 of record NC_045771.1, on the reverse strand, counting down.
AAAGAAGCCAGACCACCAAACACTTCTAGGAAATGCAAACTAATGTATAGTGACAGAAAGCAGATCAGTGGTTGCCTGGGGAATGGGAGGTTCAGGGAGGGAGGAATTACCAAGGATCACAAGCAAACTTTTGAGGGTGATAAATATATTCATGATCTTGATTGCAGTGATGGTTTCAGGGTATATAAACATGTCAAAACTCATCAAATTGTACACTTTCAACATGTGCAATTCACCATATGTTGATAATACCCCAATAAAGCTATTTTAAAAATTCATTATTAGCATGATATTCTAGATGTTATAAAAATGTTGTAGTTCACAATTATTCGTAAAATTGTCTCAAATCTCTTAAATGACTTTGTGTGTGTTACAAATGCAGTCTTGTACACAAAGCAAGATACTTCTTTCTCTATCCATTCACACAAAACTGAAAAATAAAAGGACAGTGTCTTCACTTTTAATGGCACGCAGACTGCATACAGAAAGCGACCCTGATCGCTACACAGCACAGATCCTACTGCTCTGAAGGAGGGCAGCACAAGTGATATATTTATTTTTTCCTATTATTCTAACACTTACCTTTTAAGTGATATTACCCATGACAAAAGGATTAAGGTAACCTGGTTTTCTCAATTTGATCACCTTCTTCCAATTTCAACAGACTATTTGACAATATAAATATGTCAAATAGACTGAAATGTATATGTGGGACTGATAAACAGCAGCCACTTAACTATATAAGAAAAAATATACATACACACATTTTTTCTTCACATTGTGTCAAAATCCAATAAATATGTAAATTCCATACTGCTGAAAAACTAAAATCCTGAACCATGTTTAATCCTCCTCTTCTTCTGTGTGGTGGGTTGTGAATTGCATGGTTAGACAAAAGGAATACAAATTTAGGTAACAAGTTTCCTAATTTCTTCCGAGAGATACCAAAAAATACAATGGTCCCATACTTTTGATAGTTTTAATCTTGAAAGACAAGATCATATTACCCAAAACAGCATTAAACGGTATAAAACATTCCAGAAGGCTCAATGAGAATGAGAAGAGCCCTGTTACACTTCACAAACAGGTAGCCTTGAGTTTAACTTCATCTGATGGGCACAGATATAAACCAAGAAGAGAAGGAAGGCCTCTCCTGTAAGAAGGATCACCAGGAACAATGAACAGAGAGTGTTTAGGATACAGCAGAGAGAGTAACCTCAGTAGAAGCGTGGAGGTAAGCAACAGAAATGAAGACTACAAAAGAAGAGACAAATTATTAAAAGGGCTACTAAGTCAAGAAAATGTTAGAATATCCAGAGTGGCTTACCAGGATTCATTTAATATTATTTTCTAGTCTAGGATCTTGAGGAAAGTAGTGCTTCAGAAAGATTAAATTTAAGACAATAGGCTAGACAACATGGCTGGACCGAGTGATTACCATACTAAGTGAAATAAGCCAGAGAGAGAAAGACAAATATCATATGATATTGCTTACATGTGGAATCCAGAAAAAAATGATAAAAATGAACTTATATACAAAACAGAAAGAGACCCACAGACATAGGAAACAAACTTATGGTTACCAAGGGGGAAAGGAAGGAAGGGATAAATTAGGAGTTTGAGATTAACATATATACCCTACTGTATATAAAATAGATAACCAACAAGGACCTACTGTATAGCACCGGGAACTATACTCAATATCTTGTAATAACCTATAATAGAAAAAAAATATCAAAAAGAAAAAATATATATATACATTATATATATGTATAATTGAATCACCATGCTGTATATCTCAAACTAACATGACACTGTAAACCAACTATATTTCAATAAAATAAAATAAAATAAAATGCTGGAGAGACTGATTGAGAGAGTGGAGCCATGAAGTTAGAACGTTGTAGCAAAAGGGACTGGACTATGGTGGGAGAAGTTTGAATGAAAAAGAAGAGGTGTACAGAAATGTGAAACAGGACCTAGTGACTTCCAACTCTGCAAAATACTGATGGAAAGGAATTACTAAAAGATGACTGAAGTTTCAAGCCTGAGGGAGTAAAGAAAGTGATATTAAGAATAAGAAAAGGAAAGTTGGAAAAGGAAATTTAAGAGAAGAAAAAAATTAACTCCACTTCAGACAAGTTTACATGTAGGGAAACAATGACTGGTCCAAATGGTAATATGTGAAATGCAGTTGGAAAAATAGGACCTAGTGCTCCAATGAAAGGAATAAGTTGGAATTTGGGAGCTGTTAGCATGTAAGTGGTAGCTGAAATTATAAACATCAGTGGTATTTCAAACTGAAAATATAGAAGTTCAGGGACCGAGATCCTGATCTCAACATCTCAAATTATATTATGAAAATACACCCCTTTAATTATCACTAAACGGATATGTATACCCCCATTTCTTCAAATTTTTCAAAAACATACTTGGCTGTCGTACCAGGACTAAAATGTTAACTCGACTATATTGTTTCACATTTCAAAACTGCAGAAACAACTGACCTCTTCAGTATAATCCAGGGCGGTAAATTCAAATGCCAGGCAGATAACTAAGAGTGAAACCAGCCCAGTCTGAGACAGGAGTGAAGGAAAGTGCAGGCTTGGTCTAAAGATGGCACCTCTAGGGAGGGGGGAGATGCCCAGGGAGCCACGAGGAGGAGCCCTTCACCAAAACAAGGCTTATGAGGAACCAGTGAAAGAGCTTTGAAAGGTTTTGAGCTGGGAAAGCCTGGAATCAGATTTGCATTTGCTGTTATGGCCAAAGTAAAAAAAAAAAAAATAACCATCACTAAAAAAATTAGGACAAGGCTGAGGCTACGGTTAGGGCATCTTCCCACTGACTCCTGGCCACCACCCAAGATGGTCCCAATGCATCTAGGAACCTCTGGGGAATGTAAATTGAAGATGTAAGGCTGCCTCTGTCTGAAGGTCCCTCCCTTTGATGCCTGTGTGTGGGACCACGGGCCTTGGACTCAGAACTCCTGCTTTCACTGTCACCCAGGCCTCTTGGAGAACATTTTAGCTGAAGTATGTGTTTTATACTATTTCATCCTTTCTAGTACTTTTTCCAACTTATTTGCTTTTTCAAAATGAAACTAGCAGGCTTTCTAATTATAAAGGTAATTTCTATTTTCTATGTGCAGGTAAGTTTTGTACATTCTTAGGAAAAAAATATGGAGAAATATACACCAAACCTAATAGTTGTTGTTACCAGGAAGCATGACTAGTTTATATTTAATTTATGTTTCTTTTGTAGTATTTGCTTTTTTCTAAATCAAATATCATATATTGTTTTACAATAAAAAATATTTTTAAAAAATTTAATGACGTATACTTGATTTACAATCAAAAGAACTGTATGTTCCTGTGTGCTGTGTTACTTTCAGGTGTATAGCAAAGTGATTCAGTTTATATATATATTATTTTCAGAATCTTTTCCATTATTGAATATAGTTCCCTGTGCTATACAGTAGGTCCTTATTGCCATCTATTTTACATATAGTAGTGTGTATCCCAAACTCCTAATTTATCCCTCCCCTACCCGCTTCGGTAACCATGACTGTTTTCTGTGTCTGTGAGTCTGTTTCTGTTTGGTAAATAAGTTCATTTGTATCATTTTTTTAGATTTCACAAGTAAGTAATACTATATGATATTTGGCTTTCTCTTTCTGACTTACTTCTTTTAGTATGATAATCTCCAAGTCCATCCATGTTGCTGCAAATGGCATTATTTTATTCTTTTTTATGGCTGAGTAATACTCCATTGTACCACATCTTCTTTATCCATTCACTTAGGTTGCTTCCATGCCTTGGCTATTATAAATTGTGCTGCTATGAACATTGGGGTACATGTATCTTTTTTAATTAGAGTTTTCACCTTTTCTGGATATATGCCCAGGACTGAGATTGCTGGATCAGATGGTAACTCTACAAAAATAAAGATTTAAAAAAAAATTTTTTTTAAGTACCTTTGGCAGCTCCAACCACTGTTCCATGAAGGGATGTGGGCCCAGTGTCACCAAGTCTGATTTTTCAAGACAAACTAGAAATCCAACTATTATGTAAAAACCTAGTTCTTAGATGATAGCAACAAATTCAAAAATTTTTTTAAATACTCTGCAGACTGAATAAATCCTCTTCAAACTGGATTTGGCTTTCAGGTGTCAAAGTTTTAGACCTCGTTTAATAGCCTAAATCTAATCAGAATAAGGAAAAACTGTAAAAGGCTTCGGAATTTAGTGGCTATTACGGCTAGCACGTCTGTCCTGGTTATCTCCACCTCTGTTTATCTGACTCGGTTATGTTACAACTCTGTAGAGACAGTTGATAACTTGCAGAAAATTGATAGGCATACAAATAATCCCCATCCACAGGATGCAATAATGCTACCCTAGGGACAGTGACCAGTTTTGCAATAATTAATAAATTCAACATTCCCTTATTTGACTGTGTGTGGTGATACTTTGAGTTTTCTTTTGAACCAGTTGTAATAAATATATTACTAATTTCTTCCTTAACTGATGAGTTAATAAGTCTCTGACAGATTTTTATTTGTATGAAGGAGATGATTTTGTCCTCTTTTAAAGTGTATCCATTACCTTCAGACTACCAATTAGGATTACCCAAATATTCTCCCTCTTTTTTTCCATTCATCTGGGTTTTTTATCTTTGAAAGTTTGTGATATTCGTATCATGGGTGAGAGGTACAGGCATCTAAGAGGATAAGCAAGAGGGGAGCCAGGAAAGACATTTCAACTGATGTCGCAGATGAACTCCCAGAACAGTTTGAAGGCCAATGAATTAAAGCATTAATAGAAATGTTATTTCCGTCTGTCTGATTTTTGCTCAGAATCCGACCCACCCTCACCAAAACAAAAAACCCACTCAGGAAAGAAAATAAAAACAAACTGAATCTTGGATCTACAGCTGTTTTCCAAACTGTAGGTCTCAACCCTTTACTGGAAATAAACTCAATTTAGTGAATCATGACCAGATCTTTGAATAGAATGAAATGGGGGGGGGGGGGAAGAGGAAGAGAAAAAAGAAAAGGAGAAGCAAAAAGTTTATCAGAGAGTGTCACATGTGGTAAGTAATGTTTATGAACTTTGGCTTGTGGGTGCATGTACTAGGTCCTGACATGAAATGTCATGTTTCATGTTTAGGTTGGAGACAAAAGAGTTTCAAAGACACTAATCCTACTTTGGTGCTCACACACTCCCTAAAAGAATTTTGTAAAATCATGTGCTCTCTTGTACATTTTACGTTGACATCTAAACCTTTACACTGAAAATTATAGAGAATGTAGTTTCTAGCATATTATATTTATATGTTGAAATAAAACAACTGTATCATTCTTTTAAATTTATCTCATGTAATCTAAACACCACAGCATTTTAATATCCACCATCAGCCATTTTAAAATATACAAGCAAGTTCTTTCTTTTCTAACAGCAGGAAATTTGACATTGTTCTATTTTCTCCTTGAACTCATATTTCCATTTCATTTCCACTGATCTGGAGTAGCTCAGAGATGCCCTCAGAACACTAGTGCAGCTTTTACAACAAACCCAGATGAATACAAAGCAATGGTGGCAATCTCATTTTTAAGAGAGTCTGCCTTCTAAGTTATCACTCCTAACCTTTTCACTTGTCACCTTACTGGAAAGTGGTATCATGAACACATATAAACAGGCGTTAAAAATTGAAGGTACATGATTTAATAAAACTCACTTCCCTATATGACTATATAGTTGCTTTTAGCAAACTGAGACATTAAACATGTATTATTTTCAGCCAAAACAGAACATCTAAAATACTTAGAAAGTCGGAAGACCTCAAACTACAAATTGATGATTATAAAGCGTAGGCAAGGGAGGGTTCTAGAAGAGTGCAGAGGAGCTCTGAAGAACTTCACAGTATAGATTTCAACAGGGGTGAAGCTGGGAATTTTTTCCTTGAATTTATAGTTTTTTACTTTTTTTTTTCTATTCTTACAGTTTAAATCCTTTTCTTATTTTAGTTTATATTAAATTAAAGGCAGGAAAAGCTTTTCAGAAATGGGACACGTAGGATTCAAACATGAAATCCTTAAATATAATACAGGAAATTCTAGGTTAAAAGAGTACTGAGGGCAATGGGGGGAGGGGGTTGTAGTTTATCGCCTCAACTTGATGACTTTTAACACTTGGCTTTATTTGCCATGGACAGCAACACCGGGTTGCATTTGATAATCTCAACAGCCAGCTACTCCTCATTCCCATGCAAGATACCTACAACCAAGAACCGTTTGCAATCTTAGCTGTCACCATAATAATAAAATCCTGCTATCATGGAAGCATTACATGATCTGGAATTACTAATTTTCTCTAGCAGAACTGCTTTTCAAGCACACGATAAAGTTACTTTGAAAAGTCACAAGTTGGCCCAAGAAAATTTTAGAACAGAACCTTCTTTCTTCTCAGATCCCTTTTCCATCATTGAAAATTGACAGTCTCACTAAGGTAAAAGAGACCTCAGACAATTTTACTCTCCTCCATTTCTCTGTAAATTATCACCCCTCAAAGTCTCTATCAGAATCATCAAGGAAGTTTTGTGTAGTTTTGCTGCTGTTGTTGGATTTGGGGGGTTTGTTTTCCTTTTAATTAACTACCCTATTATTTTCAGAATCAAGAATGGTAGCCTGGCAATGATAAAGACTGACTGCTTTTTTCCACTACTGTCTCTTACTCATAAAATGAAAAATAGGATAGCATAAAAAAGTCTCCACTGATTCTACTAATTTAGGGGAGAGGAAATCACCTATTACATTAGACCAGAGTTTCTCAACCTCTTCACTCTTAGCATTTTAGACCAGATAATGCTTTGTCGTAAACTACTCCTCTGTAGATGGGTGCGATCACCTAGTATGTGATGCATTCTAGTCAGAAGCGATCTTAATTTCAAGAGGTTTTATTAAAACAAACAAAAACTTCCCTCTTTTTAATGCAGGACGTGCAAAAACCATTCTTTTTTTTCTAAAGAAGGATGTTAAATAGTGTGAAGAGATATAAGTTTAGAAGATAAAGTTGCTGCCTTTGAGAGCTTATAACAAACCACGCTTATAAGTTATACCATTTTGGTCTCATTCATTGACGAAGAATGTAATTTAAAGGCTTTAGTGTTATCCCGACTCCTCTAAATTAATGACACAATTATATATTTTTATGTTTTAGAAAAGTTACAAGTATAATTCTACTGTCACACACAAAAATTTGATTTTGGCTTAAATAACACTGATACCTACCAATAAAATACTAGTTTCTAACCACTGTGTTCAATGTTGTAAATCTAAAATGAAAACACACCCTGAAAAAGACCCCAGGCAACTCTAACAAAAGCATCTCTTCACATGAAACAAATACCTTAGGTGATTTACTTAAATAGGTGATTTATTTAATAAAGTCGTAAGGAAGAACGAAGTAGACCAATTGTGAGATCACCCCTCTTTATAACTCTCTATAACACAGAGAAACGGAGAATTTAAAAAAATAAAGTAAAGCATTATTCAGTGTGGGTCTTTAAATATCTCTATTTGCTCACTTAAATACATCTAACACACAACAGGAACCATTACATACATCTTCCAAAAAAACTCACTCCTCAACTGCCCATTAAAAATCGACATCATTCGACTTCCAGTACAATCTAACTGCATCATTAAAAGTATTTCCTTCCTAAATAAAAACAAACTTCTAAAATTCAGTCGTTTGTTCATTTGCTCACTTTTTAATTCATTCAACCAACATGTTTTGAAGGCCAAATACTAGCCAGGCACAGTTCTAGGCCCTAGAGAACACCACCAAACAAGGCAGTTTCTCCAAATTCAAGGAACTATCTAATCTATTTGCTGCCTTTTGGCCTGCCTCTCTACCACCTCTCACAAGGCCAGTGGGCACAAAGCATGGTGCCGAGTCCTGTGTAAAACCAGCACAGGCCAAGCAAGCGGCTAACAAGTTGTTAACAGTCTAGTCAAATATTGTTACCTGTCTGAAGACTTGCTTCAGACTCCTGAGTAAATAAGAAAGCTGACTGTTTCACCTCCCCCAAATTTTTCATCAAAATGCACATAAAGAAACACAAGTAAAAAACTGGCAATAACTATCAACCGTATGCCAAAGTCTGAGTCAAATGTCCGTGAACTCCACAATCAGTGGGGATTGACCAAGAAGTACAACTGACCAAGAGTTCATTACTGTGCTCTCTGCCACATGCTACATCTTCTGAAATCCTATCCAAGGATGAATGAATGAATAAGCAAATAGACAAGCAAACTATTACAACAGGAGAGTGAACCACGAAGATGGAGAAAGTATTTCATCCATCCTCATTGCCTGAACTTAATTCTAAAACACAGCTGTACCTACCAGAAAACAATAGGCTGCCAGACATCCCACTGCATGGGAATTCTTTCTAAAGTCTGGCAAAATTGGATTCCCTCCCTTGACCCTCCCCTTCTCCTGGGAGATCTTCTACCTCCATTCAAATATGATAGTTTTTGGCCTTGGCAAGCAACAGGGAAAAATAAGGAGGGAAATGGTTTATAACTGCCCAAAGAAGACTTTGTAAAACTGGGTCCCAGACAGAAAAAGCTCCATGAGCAGAACACAGGAAAGAGATCTACTTTCATGTTTGAAGAATTACAAACGGCTCCTAATTCTCTAATTCATTCAGAGATCTCAACAGTCTGAGCCACGGAAGACTCAATCTCGGCCTGGCAGACCCACACATGATGAGTTTCTGTTAGCCACTGTGAACTGAACAAGCCAAGGAACGTGTGCAACCGCCTGTCTTCCGGGACTAGACACAGAAACAAGAAGCTGCCTGCAATAGAAAGTTCAGTGAGGAAGACGAAAGTAGCCCGCTCCCCAAGTCTCTGCTTCAATGAATAAACATAAGGAATGGAAAATATAGACTGAAAGATCAAGAGGAAAAATATCTCCCTGACGATAATTTTCCACAAGAAACTGTTGAACAGTATAGACAACATCTTGGTAACTCGAATGGTTGTAAGAGGACACAGTCTCTTCCATCCAGGCTGCTGAGCAGAGCTGGGCGAAACATACCGTCACCCAGATGCTTCAGGATTCTCACTCCTAGACAAGCCCACACACTTCCTTCCTTCTGGGGAAGCACGCTGGGGTTTTCTTCCACCTTAACTAACACCGTTCATCATCACTAAGATGTCCAGCAGATACTTTAGGACAATTTGCTCACGCTACTAACAGTTATAACTTACAATTTATTATTTAAGTACTTAGGGTAACCAGGCACTGTGCTCAGGGATTTACATACGCAAATCTTATTTAATGCTTAAAATAACCCCATGAAGCTTTATTATCTCCCATGTTTATACAGAAATTGAAGCTCTGACAGGATAATTTTTCCAAAAGTCACCTAAGTATCAAGATTTAATCTAGGTCTATATCCTTCACCCTGTGATGTAGTGCTTCAGTGTCCAAGGCTGAGTCATCTTCCCAGCACACATGTCCTACTCTACTCTCTATCTCAGAAAAAAGCATGGTGGTCCAAACAGCTGCTAGAGACAGAACCGTAAGTGTTACCTTAATTTCACCCTCTCCCTTTCATCCACTCTCCCCCACCCACTAAGTCCTGCAACCTCATGATATCTCATGAAACTTTTGGTTTCTCTCTATTCCTACTGCCCCTACTTGGGTTCAGCTCACCAACATCTCCAGTTTGATTACTGCAACCCCCTTGGGTGTCTCTCCAACATAGTGGACCCCGCTATGTTCCCAACATCTTTGTACCCAATCCTCCCCAAGTCCCCTTCTACACCATAGTTGTTTGGAAGATGTATGGCCAAGTGACTAGAGCTGGCAAATTAGATTCTCCCAAGAGCCGTTCACAAAGTTTGGGATAACCATGCAGGTCTATGTAAACAGTGAAGCAACAATTGCTTGGCTGAAGAGAAAGTGGTCTCAAAAGAGACAGAAGACAGTCTGGATTCTGAAAGCTTTCCTCTTCATGGCTTCAGTTCCTTATAAGGCTAATAAACCTTAGGCTAGTCAAGCTAACCCAAAATAGTTCTAATCAGTTTCCTTTTGACCTAAAAGTAAACTGGCTAGAAGGTGGAGACAATCCAAATGTACCCAAAATAAAGAGTGGATAAACAAAATATGGTATTTACTACATACAATGGACTATTATTCAGCATTAAAAGGAATGAAACTCTGATACATGCTACAACACAGAAGAACCTTGAAGACATTATGATAAGTGAAATAAGCCAGACGGAAAAGGACAAATATTGTATGAGTCTACTTGTATGAGGTAGCTAGAGTAGTCAAATTCATAGACTGTATAATGCGCAGAGAGTTTTAGTATGGGATGATGACAAAGTTTGGGAGACGGATGACAGCAATGGTTGTACAACAATGTGAATGCACCTAATGCCACTGAGCCATCCAATTAAAAATGGTTAAGATGGCAATTTTTATGTACATTTTACCACAATCAATCAATCAAAAAAAAAAAGTTAAAGCTTGTTTAAAAAGGTCATGTTACTTGTACCAGAAGCACCTTGATCAGGATATTCCTAGACATTCATCATCATGAAACCAGAATACTCAACCTAAAATGTCAAACTGATCACTCCCTTTCCAGCGCTCTCCTCCAGCATCACTATTAAGCTCAACTCCTTGGCATGGCATATAAGGAAGACATTCCAAATTCTGGTCTCTACTTAGCTTCATCCTTAATTCTTCACTCCCCAGTTCCCTACTATACCTTCACCAAGACCTTGTTATCCTCAACAACTAACAGAATCCCCACATTGGCTCTCTAAAGGAGTACTTGTGGTAATGTCTTAAATATAAATATGTATTTTTAATGTATGGGTAACCCAATAAAAGAATAAAGAAAATCTATAGAAGCCAGAAAAGAATCTATAAATCCACAAGGGTATATGCAAATACTAGAGTTAACATTTTCCCTGTGGCCACTTTTGATTTCTAATGACTAAAAGCCTGAGTTTTAATTATCCATGTCCCACAGGGAACAAGGACAAAGTCTGTGGCTAAACATCTTTGGAAGAAGGAAACAAAGATCTTCCCTGGAGTAAAATACCCTAAAACTAAACCTCAAAAAACTCAACAAAAACGTTCCAAGAAACATGAATTCATAATCAAAAAATACTGTACAAATAAAGAAATAAGCCACAGTGAGCAAGAGTCAACAGAATCAAAAAACTCTACAGAATCAGACCCATCAAGACTGTGGGTATCAAAACTAGACCATAAACAGACTTACTTTATATTCTGTAATATATGGAGAAATAAAGGGAGAACTAAGACTATGACAAAAGAATATCAGTAAAAACTACTAAGATTTGTAAAAAGAACCAAACAGAACTTCTAGAAACAAATAAAAACTAGTATTGAAATTAAAGCAGTAAGGCCAGAAACTATCAAACTCTTAGAGGAAAACATAGGAAGAACACTCTATGACATAAATCACAGCAAGATCCTTTCTGACCCACCTCCTAGAGTAATGGAAATAAAAACAAAAATAAACAAATGGGACCTAATGAAACTTCAAAGCTTTTGCACAGCAAAGGAAACCATAATCAAGACCAAAAGACAACCCTCAGAATGGGAGAAAACATTTGCAAATGAAGCAACTGACAAAGGATTAATCTCCAAAATTTACAAGCAGCTCATGCAGCTCAATAACAAAAAAACAAACAATCCCATCCAAAAATGGGCAGAAGACCTAAACAGACATTTCTCCAAAGAAGATATACAGAATGCCAACAAACACATGAAAGAATGCTCAACATCATTAATCATTAGAGAAATGCAAATCAAAACTACAATGAGATATCATCTCACACCAGTCAGAATGGCCATCATCAAAAAATCTAGAAACAATAAATGCTGGAGAGGGTGTGGAGAAAAGGGGACACTCTTGCACTGCTGGTGGGAATGTGAATTGGTTCAGCCACTATGGAGAACAGTATGGAGGTTCCTTAAAAAACTACAAATAGAATTACCATATGACCCAGCAATCCCACTACTGGGCATATACCCCGAGAAAACCAAAATTCAAAAAGAGTCATGTACCAAAATGTTCATTGCAGCTCTATTTACAATAGCCCGGAGATGGAAACAACCTAAGCGCCCATCATCGGATGAATGGATAAAGAAGATGTGGAGCTCTCAGCAGGAAGATGGCGGAAGAGTAAGACGCGGAGATGGCCTTCCTCCCCACGGATACACCAGAAATACATCCCCACGTGGAACAACTCCTACAGAACTCCTACTGAAGGCTGGCAGAAGACCTCAGACCTCCCAAAAGGCAAGAAACTCCCCACGTAACTGGGTAGGGCAAAAGAAAAAACAGAGACAAAAGAATAAGGACGGCACCTGCACCAGTGGGAGGGAGCTGTGAAGGAGGAAAAGTTTCCACACACTAGGAAGCCCCTCCGCGGGCGGAGACTGCGGGAGGCAGAGGGGGGAGTTTCGGGACCGCGGAGTAGTGCACAGCGACGGGTGCGGAGGGCAAAGCGGGGAGATTCCTGCACAGACGATCGGTGCCGACCGGCACTCACCAACCCGAGAGGCTTGCTGCTCACCCACCGGGGCGGGCGGGGCTGCGAGCTGAGGCTCGGGTTTTGGTTTTCGATGGAGCTCAGGGAGAGGACTGGGGTTGGCGGCTTGAACATAGCCTGAAGGGGTTAGTGCACCACGACTAGCCGGGAGGGAGTTCGGGGAAAAGCCTGCACCGGCCGAAGAGGCAAGAGACTTTTTCTTCCCTCTTTGTTTCCTGGTGCGCGAGGAGAGGGGTTTAAGAGCGCTGCTTAAAGGAACTCCAGAGACGGGCGCGAGCCGCGGCTAAAAGCGCGAACCCCAGAGACGGGCGCGAGCTGCGGCTACAACCGCGGACCCCAGAGACGGGCGGGAGACGCTAAGGCTGCTGCTGCCGCCACCAAGGGGCCTGTGTGCGAGCACAGGTCACTCTCCACACCCCTCTTCCGCGGAGCCTGTGCAGCCCGCCACTGCCAGGTTCCCGGGATCCAGGGACAACTTCCCCGGGACAGCGCACGGCGGGCCTCAGGCTGGTGCAACGTCACGCCGGCCTCTGCCGCAACGTCACGCTGCCTCTGCCGCCGCAGGCCGGCCCCGCACGCAGTGCCCCTCCTTCCCCCATCCCCCAACCCCCGGCCTGAGTGAGCCGGAGGCCCCGAATCAGCGGCTCCTTTAACCCCGTCCTGTCTGAGCGAAAAAACAGACGCCCTCCAGCGACTTACACGCAAGAGGCAGGGCCAAATCCAAAGCTGAGCTCCTGTGAGCTGTGAGAACAAAGAAGAGAAAGGGAAATCTCTCCCAGCAGCCACAGAAGCAGCGGATTAAAGCTCCACAATCAACTTGATATACCCTGCATCTGTGGAATACCTGAATAGACAAGGAATGATCCCAAATTGAAGAGGTGGAATTTAGGAGCGAGATCTATGATTTTTTTCCCTTTTCCTCTTTTTGTGAATGTGTACGTGTATGCTTCTGTGTGACATCTAGTCTGTATACTCTAGCTTCCACCATTTGTCCTAGGGCTATATCCGTCCATGACTTTTTTTTAAAAATTCTTTTTCTTAATAATTAAGTTTAATTGTAATAACTTTATTATACTTTACCTTCGTTCTTTCTTTCTTTCCTTCCTTCCCTCCCTCCTTTAGACAACGAATCACCCCAAATTGAGGAGGTGGTCTCAGGGAGCAGGATTTATGATTTTTCCCCCTTTACCTCTTTTTGTGAAGGTGTATGTGTATGCTTCTGTGTAAGATTTTCTCTGTATAGCTTTGCTTCCAACATTTGTCCTAAGGTTCTATCCGTCCCTTTTTTTTTTTTTTTCTAAATATTTTTTAATTCAATAACTATATTATACTTTATTTTATTTTTACTGTATCATCTTTCTTTCTGTCTTTTTTTCCTTCTTTCCCTCCTTCCTTCCTTCCTCCCTCCCTCCCTCCCTCCCTCCTTTCTTTCCTTCTTTGCTTCTTTCTTCCTTCCTTCCTTTCCTCCTTTCCCTCTTTCTTTACTCATACTTCTACTAATTCTCCCTACTTTTTCTCCCTTTTATTCTGAGCTGTGTGGATGAAAGGCTCTTGGTGCTCCAGCCAGGAGTCAGGGCTCTGCCTCTGAGGTAGGAGAGCCAACTTCAGGACACTGGTCAACAAGAGACCTCCCAGCTCCACATAATATTAAACGGTGGAAATATCCCAGAGACCTCCATCTTAACACCAGCACCCAGCTTCACTCAACGACCAGCAAGCCATAGTGCTGGACAACCTATGCCAAACAACTAGCAAAACAGGAACACAACCCCACCCATTAGCAGAGAGGCTGCCTAAAATCATAATAAGGCCACAGACACCCCAAAACACACCACCAGACGTGAACCTGCCCACTAGAGAGACAAGATCCAGCCTCATCCAGCAAAACACAGGCACTAGTCCCCTCCACCAGGAAGCCTACACAACCCACTGAAACAACCTTAGCCACTGGAGACAGACATCAAAAACAACGGGAACTACGAACCTGCAGCCTGCAAAAAGGAGACCCCAAACACAGTAAGATAAGCAAAATGAGAAGACAGAAAAACACACAGCAGATGAAGGAGCAAGATAAAAACCCACCAGACCTAACAAATGAAGAGGAAATAGGCAATCTACCTGAAAAAGAATTCAGAATAATGATAGTAAGGATGATCCGAAATCTTGGAAGTAGAATGGACAAAATGCAAGAAACAGTTAACAAGGACCTACAAGAACTAAAGATGAAACAAGCAACGATGAACAATGCAATAAATGAAATTAAAATCACTCTAGATAGGATCAATAGCAGAATAACTGAGGCAGAAGAACAGATAAGTGACCTGGAAGATAAAGTAGTGGAAATAACTACTGCAGAGCAGAATAAAGAAAAAAGAATGAAAAGAACTGAGGACAGTCTCAGAGACCTCTGGGACAACATGAAACGCACCAACATTCGAATTATAGGGGTTCCAGAAGAAGAAGAAAGAAAGAAAGGGACTGAGAAAATATTTGAAGAGATTATAGTTGAAAACTTCCCTAATATGGGAAAGGAAATAGTTAATCAAGTCCAAGAAGCACAGAGGGTCCCATACAGAATAAATACAAGGAGAAACACGCCAAGACACATATTAATCAAACTGTCAAAAATTAAATACAAAGAAAGCATATTAAAAGCAGCAAGGGAAAAACAACAAATAACACACAAGGGAATCCCCATAAGGTTAACAGCTGATCTCTCAGCAGAAACCCTACAAGCCAGAAGGGAGTGGCAGGACATACTGAAAGTGATGAAGGAGAATAGCCTGAAACCAAGACTACTCTACCCAGCAAGGATCTCATTCACATTTGATGGAGAAATTAAAACCTTTACAGACAAGCAAAAGCTGAGAGAGTTCAGCACCACCAAACCAGCTTTACAACAAATGCTAAAGGAACTTCTCTAGACACGAAACACAAGAGTAGGAAATGACCTATAGTAGCGAACCCAAAACAATATATAAAATGGAAATAGGAACATACATATCAATAATTACCTTAAATGTAAATGGACTAAATGCTCCCACCAAAAGACACAGATTGGCTGAATGGATACAAAAACAAGACCCTTATATATGCTGTCTACAAGAGACCCACTTCAGACCTAGAGACACATACAGACTGAAAGTAAGGGGATGGAAAAAGATATTCCATGCAAATGGAAACCAAAAGAAAGCTGGAGTAGCAATTCTCATATCAGACAAAATAGACTTTAAAATAAGGACTATTAAAAGGGACAAAGAAGGACACTACATAATGATCAAGGGATCGATCCAAGAAGAAGATATAACAATTGTAAATATTTATGCACCCAACATAGGAGCACCTCAATACATAAGGCAAATACTAACAACCATAAAAGGGGAGATCAACAGTAACACATTCATAGTAGGGGACTTTAACACCCCACTTTCACCCATGGACAGATCATCCAAAATGAAAATAAATAAGGAAACACAAGCTTTAAATGATACATTAAACAAGATGGACTTAATTGATATTTATAGGACACTCCATCCAAAAACAACAGAATACACATTTTTCTCAAGTGCTCATGGAACATTCTCCAGGATAGATCATATCTTGGGTCACAAATCAAGCCTTGGTAAATTTAAGAAAACTGAAATTGTATCAAGTATCTTTTCCGACCACAACGCCATGAGACTAGATATCAATTACAGGAAAAGATCTGTAAAAAATACAAACACATGGAGGCTAAACAATACACTACTTAATAATGAAGTGATCACTGAAGAAATCAAAGAGGAAATAAAAAAATACCTAGAAACAAATGACAATGGAGACACAACAACCCAAAACCTATGGGATGCAGCAAAAGCAGTTCTAAGGGGGAAGTTTATAGCAATACAAGCCCACCTTAAGAAGCAGGAAACATCTCGAATAAACAACCTAACCTTGCACCTCCAGCAATTAGAGAAAGAAGAACAAAAAAACCCCAAAACTAGCAGAAGGAAAGAAATCATAAAAATCAGATCAGAAATAAATGAGAAAGAAATGAAGGAAACAATAGCAAAGATCAATAAAACTAAAAGCTGGTTCTTTGAGAAGATAAACAAAATAGATAAACCACTAGCCAGACTCATCAAGAAAAAAAGGGAGAAGACTCAAATCAATAGAATTAGAAATGAAAAAGGAGAAGTAACAACTGACACTGCAGAAATAAAAAAAATCATGAGAGATTACTACAAGCAACTCTATGCCAATAAAATGGACAATCTGGAAGAAATGGACAAATTCTTAGAAATGCACAACCTGCCAAGACTGAATCAGGAAGAAATAGAAAATATGAACAGACCAATCACAAGCACTGAAATTGAAACTGTGATTAAAAACCTTCCAACAAACAAAAGCCCAGGACCAGATGGCTTCACAGGTGAATTCTATCAAACGTTTAGAGAAGAGCTAACACCTATCCTTCTCAAACTCTTCCAAAATATAGCAGAGGGAGGAACACTCCCAAATTCCTTCTACGAAGCCACCATCACCTTGATACCAAAACCAGACAAGGATGTCACAAAGAAAGAAAACTACAGGCCAATATCACTGATGAACATAGATGCAAAAATCCTCAACAAAATACTAGCAAACAGAATCCAACAGCACATTAAAAGGATCATACACCATGATCAAGTGGGGTTTATTCCAGGAATGCAAGGATTCTTCAATATACGCAAATCTATCAATGTGATAAACCATATTAACAAATTGAAGGAGAAAAACCATATGATCATCTCAATAGATGCAGAGAAAGCTTTCGACAAAATTCAACACCCATTTATGATAAAAACCCTCCAGAAAGTAGGTATAGAGGGAACTTTCCTAAACATAATAAAAGCCATATATGACAAGCCCACAGCAAACATCATCCTCAATGGTGAAAAACTGAAAGCATTTCCACTAAGATCAGGAACAAGACAAGGTTGCCCACTCTCACCGCTCTTATTCAACATAGTTTTGGAAGTTTTAGCCACAGCAATCAGAGAAGAAAAGGAAATAAAAGGAATCCAAATCGGAAAAGAAGAAGTAAAGCTGTCACTGTTTGCAGATGACATGATACTATACATAGAGAATCCTAAAGATGCTACCAGAAAACTACTAGAGCTAATCAATGAATTTGGTAAAGTAGCAGGATACAAAATTAATGCACAGAAATCTCTGGCATTCCTATATACTAATGATGAAAAATCTGAAAGTGAAATCAAGAAAACACTCCCATTTACCATTGCAACAAAAAGAATAAAATATCTAGGAATAAACCTACCTAAGGAGACGAAAGACCTGTATGCAGAAAATTATAAGACACTGATGAAAGAAATTAAAGATGATACAAATAGATGGAGAGATATACCATGTTCTTGGATGGGAAGAATCAACATTGTGAAAATGACTCTACTACCCAAAGCAATCTACAGATTCAATGCAATCCCTATCAAACTACCACTGGCATTTTTCACAGAACTAGAACAAAAAATTTCGCAATTTGTATGGAAACACAAAAGACCCCGAATAGCCAAAGCAATCTTTAGAACGAAAAAAGGAGCTGGAGGAATCAGGCTCCCTGACTTCAGACTATATTACAAAGCAACAGTAATCAAGACAGTATGGTACTGGCACAAAAACAGAAAGATAGATCAGTGGAACAGGATAGAAAGCCCAGAGATAAACCCACGCACATATGGACACCTTATCTTTGATAAAGGAGGCAGGAATGTACAGTGGAGAAAGGACAGCCTCTTCAATAAATGGTGCTGGGAAAACTGGACAGGTACATGTAAAAGTATGAGATTAGATCACTCCCTAACACCATACACAAAAATAAGCTCAAAATGGATTAAAGACCTAAATGTAAGGCCAGAAACTATCAAACTCTTAGAAGAAAACATAGGAAGAACACTCTATGACATAAATCACAGCAAGATCCTTTCTGACCCACCTCCTAGAGTAATGGAAATAAAAACAAAAATAAACAAATGGGACCTAATGAAACTTCAAAGCTTTTGCACAGCAAAGGAAACCATAACCAAGACCAAAAGACAACCCTCAGAATGGGAGAAAACATTTGCAAATGAAGCAACTGACAAAGGATTAATCTCCAAAATTTACAAGCAGCTCATGCAGCTCAATAACAAAAAAACAAACAACCCCATCCAAAAATGGGCAGAAGACCTAAATAGACATTTCTCCAAAGAAGATATACAGAATGCCAACAAACACATGAAAGAATGCTCAACATCATTAATCATCAGAGAAATGCAAATCAAAACTACAATGAGATATCATCTCACACCAGTCAGAATGGCCATCATCAAAAAATCTAGAAACAATAAATGCTGGAGAGGGTGTGGAGAAAAGGGGACACTCTTGCACTGCTGGTGGGAATGTGAATTGGTTCAGCCACTGTGGAGAACAGTATGGAGGTTCCTTAAAAAACTACAAATAGAATTACCATATGACCCAGCAATCCCACTACTTGGAATATACCCCGAGAAAACCAAAATTCAAAGAGAGTCATGTACCAAAATGTTCATTGCAGCTCTATTTACAATAGCCAGGACATGGAAACAACCTAAGCGCCCATCATCGGATGAATGGATAAAGAAGATGTGGCACATATACACAATGGAATATTACTCAGCCTTAAAAAGAAATGAAATTGAGTTATTTGTAATGAGATGGATAGACCTAGAGTCTGTCATACAGAGTGAAGTAAGTCAGAAAGAAAAAGACAAATACCGTATGCTAACACATATATATGGAATTTAAGGGGAAAAAAATGTCATGAAGAACCTAGGGGTAAGACAGGAATAAAGACGCAGACCTACTGGAGAATGGACTTGAGGATATGGGGAGGGGGAAGGGTGAGTTTTGACAGGGCGAGAGAGAGTCATGGACATATACACACTAACAAACGTAGTAAGGTAGATAGCTAGGGGGAAGCAGCTGCAAGGCACAGGGATAATAGCTCGGGGCTTTGGGACAGTCTGGAGGGGTGGGATGGGGAGAGTGGGAGGGAGGGAGACGCAAGAGGGAAGACATATGGGAACATATGTATATGTATAGCTGATTCACTTTGTTATAAAGCAGAAACTAACACCATTGTAAAGCAATTATACCCCAATAAAGATGTTTAAAAAAAAAAAAAGAAATTAAAGCAAATGACTCACAACTGCATAAAGAATTAGTAAACTGGAAAATTAGAAAAAATTATCCAGAATTCAGCACAAAGAGTCAAAACCACTGAATTCTAAAACAGAGGTCAAGAGCACATGAGGTCCTTCCTACTTCTAATCGGAGTTCCAGAAGGAGTTAGAGAATAGGAGAGAAGCAATATTCAAAGAGATAATGGTTGAAAATGTCCAAGTGCTGATAAAGACAAGATCATCAGATTCACAAAGCACAACATATTCACCAGAAAACTAAATAAAAGAACTCCTCATCAGGATACATTATACAGTGAAACTGCAGAATACCAAAAACAAACTGAAGATCAAGCAGATAGAGACATGAAAGAATAAAATCACAATTTAAAAGAAAAGCAAATATTATAAGAGTAAAATAATATCAGAGTAGTCTTGAGTGAAATTAATTGTCCATTTAGAATTCTATGTAAATAGATAATAAACCTATCTTTTGAAAACAAGAATGAAATAACCATATTCAGAAAAACACAAACTGATGGAATGTACTGCCAACAATTCTCACTGAAAGAACTTCCGAAGAAGGTACCTCAAAAAAAAAAAGGGGGGAGGAAACAACCACAGAAAAAAAGTTGGGATGTAAAAATAAATAGTAAGTGAAGAAAATGATACATATATGAATAATTCCAAGCAAATATTAACTGCATAAGATAATAATAATGCCTAATTTGTGGAGTTAAAAGGAATCAAGATAGAACTAAAACTCTAGACAACAGCATACAATTGGAAAAAGGTCAGTGGAGTTGTAGGTTCTTGTCTTGACACAGAGTAAAGTAACTTTAGACTTTAATGTGTTTGTTAAAGCGTGACCACAAAATATTTTATTAAAGAATATGTAACATTCAAACTAATACAGAGGAATAAAGTGGAATTACGGGAGAAAAATAAAAAGTCAATTCAAAAGAAGGCAAGAGAGGAGAAAAAAATAAACAACAACAAAAAAAAGCAGAACACACAGGAAGCACAAAATGACTGTTAAAATGAACCCATAAATATCAGGAGCCACAATCGATGTAAATGGACAAAAGATAGAAAAACTAAACCTCTAGCTACAAGCACCATTTACAAGAGAAACACCTAAAACATAAGGACCCAGAAAAGTTGAAAGTTATCAGGCCAACGCAGACACAAATACCACAAGGGTCACACAGTATAAATATCAAATAAGGTGTACTGGCGATAACATAACAAGCACAGAAGTGTCAAAGCACTCATGATCCACCACACACTAGTGTTCCCAGGAAAAAAGAATCCAGCTTCCACATAACCATTCCATACTTCACATTATACTGCAAAGCTATGGTAATCAAAACGGTGTGGTACTAGCACAAAAATAGACATAAAGATCAATGGAAGAGAATAGAGAGCCCAGAAATAAACCCACACACCTACAGGCAATTAATCTTCAACAAAGGAGGCAAGAATATACAATGAAGAAAAGAAATTCTCTTCAACAAGTGGTGTGGGGAAAGCTGAACAGCTACAAGTAAGTCAATGAAATCAGAACACTCCCTCACACCACATACAAAAATAAACTCAAAATGGTTTAAAGACCTTAATATAAGACATGGCACCATAAAACTCCTAGAAGAGAACATAGGCAAAACATTCTCTCATATAAAATGTAGCAGTACTTTTGTAGATCAGTCTCCCAAGGCAAAAGAAATAAAAGCAAAAATAAACAAATGGGACCTAATCAAACTTAAAAGCTTTGGCATAGCAAAGGAAACCATAAACAAAACAAAAACATAACCTATGGAATGGGAGAAAATATTTGCAAATGATGTGACTGACAAGGGGTTAATATCCAAAATATACAAACAGCTCATATAACTCAACACTGAAAAAACAAACATCCCAATCAATAAATGGGCAGAAGACCTAAATAGACATTTTTCTAAAGAAGACATACAGATGACAAACAGGCACGTGAAAAGATGCTCAACATAGCTAATTATTAGGGAAATGAAATTCAAAACCACAATGAGGTATCACCTCACACCTGTCAGAATGGCCATCATCAAAAAGTCTACAAATAATAAATGCTGTGGAGGGTGTGGAGAAAAGGGAACCCTCCTACACTGTTGATGGGAATGTAAATTGGTGCAGCCACTATGAAAAACAGTACAGAGGTTCCTTAAAATACTAAGTTAGACTACCATATGATGCAGCAATCCCACTCCTGAGCATATATCCAGAAAAGATGAAAACTCTAATTAGAAAAGATACATGCACCCCAATGTTCATAGCAGCACTATTTACAATAGCGAAGACATAGAAACAACCCGAATGTCCATCAACAGATGACTGGCTTAAAAAGAGGTGGTATGGGGTTCCCCTGGTGGTACAGTGGTTAACAATCCGCCTGCCAATGCAGGGGACACAGGTTTGAGCCCTGGTCCTGGAAGATCCCACATGCCGCGGAGCAGCTAAGCCCGTGCTCCACAACTACCGAGTCTGGGCTCTAGAGCCCGCGAGCCACAATTACTGAGCCCACATGCTACAACTACTGAAATCCGCAGGCCTAGAGCCCGTGCTCCGCAACAAGAGAAGCCACCGCAATGAGAAGCCGGTGCACTGCGACGAAGAGTAGCCCCTACTCGCCGCAACTAAGGAGAAGCCTGCGAGCAGCAACGAAGACCCAACACAGCCAAAAAATAAGTAAATTTTTAAAAAAAGAAAAAAGAGGTAGTATATGTATACACACACACACACACACACACACACACACACACACACACACACACAGTGGATGATTACTCAGCCATAAAAAAGAATGCAATACTGCTATTTCCAGCACCATGGATGGACCTAAAGAATATTATACTAAGTAAGTCAGACAGAGAGAGACAAATACTATATGACATCACTTATATGTGGAATCTAAAAAATAAAAAAATTAAATCTATATACAAAACAGAAACAGACTCAGACATAGAAAACAAATTTATGGTTATCAAAGGGGAGAGGGAAGCAGGGAGGGATAAATTAGAAGTACGGGATTAACAGATAGAAACTACTACACATAAAATAGATAAGCCACAGAGATTTACTGTATAGCACAAGGAACGATATTCAGTATCTTATAATAACCTACAGTGGAAAAGATTCTGAAAGGAACATAAAACTGAGTCACTTTGTACACCTGTAACTAACACAATATTGTAAATTAATTATACTTCAATTAAAACAAATAATAAGAATCCAGCCTCCACACATTTGGGCAATTCTGTCATAATGGAAGCTTACTGCTTAAAGAAGCGTCTTGCTGGGAAGGAGCTGCTGGAGCCCACAGGCTGGTATCAGTCTGCTCCTCCTTTGAGCTGAGACCTGCCAGGTCAGCTCTCTGATAAGCCACCAAAGAGATGAGGAAATGAACATCCAAGCTCATGAGTCTTGCCTCCCTTAGGTGAAGTACTGGAAGGAAAAAGAGACAGCAAACAAATTCTAACGAAAAGAAAGCCGATGTGTCTACAGTAGTAGCAACAAAATTAACTTTAAGCAAAAAGCATGATTTGAGATAGTCACTACTTCATCGCACCATTTTATTTCATAATCTTCATCTTGTATGTAGTGAAAACCAAATCTTCAAAAATATATAGCACAAGTCATCAGAAGTTCAAGGAGAAACTGCCAATGCTACCATTTGCAATTATCTCTATAAGTGAGACATTAATCAGACAAAAGGTAAGAAAATAGAAATAGCTGAATACTGCAATTAACAAGTTTGATCCAATAACTGGAAAACACAATTTTCTTCTGAAGAATACATGAAACGCTTGCAAAAACTTGATGTCTTAAAGCAAGTCTCATACTTTCAGAGCTAGTATCAGACAGACCATACCATTTGATGATAATGTAATTACACTAGAAATTAACAGCAAAACAACTTTAATAAATAAAACCTATATATTTGGAAACAAAAACAACCCTTAAATCAAAGAAGAAATATGCCATAAACTAGAAAATATTTAAAACTTAATGATGATGAACACCTACTTATGAAAAACTTGTGGGATATGCTTAAAGCAGAAGGTACAGGTTACTATACCAAACCCAGAACGTTTTACAGGTGAGTTCTACCTAACAGTCAACGAACAGGTATCTCCAAGTTTACACAAAATCTAGAGAATAGAGAAAACACTCCACAACTGATTTCATGAGACTACTCTAATGCTAATAATACCAAAATCTGACAAAGATTATATACAAGCAAGAAAAACTACAGGCCAGTCTCACTCATGAACATGAATGCAAAAATCCTAAACAAAACAATAGCAAATCAAATCCAGGAATACAGAATAAAAGATATCATAACCAAGTTGTGTTTCTTCCAGGAATGTGAGTGTTATTCACCACTGAAAAATATATTCCTTTCATCATCTCAAGGCAAAAAAAATGCATTTGATCAAACTCCATAAACACTCAGTTAAAACTTTTATCAAACTAGGAATAGAAGGGAAAGTTCTTAACCTAATAAGTAGAACTCTAGGGTGTGAAGGACTTCCGGGAGGGCTCTTTAAAGGGAGCTGAGTCCCATGAAGGTAGACCCTTTTGTCTGCCCACTTCTTTGCTGCCTGGAATGGGGACTACATGGCTGACGTTCTACCACCTACCCTGGTCTATGAGGTGATATGGATCAACTGGAATTCTCCTACACTCCTGACAGGAGGATAAATCGGTACCACGCCATTTATGAACAGCTACACGCATGATAAAACTATAGAGAAAAGCTTAGGGTGCTTAACACAAAGTTCAAGAGAGTGTTTCTTTCTGGCTGGTAGAGAGGAGGACTTAACGGAGGATGCCCACCCCTAATGGTGAAGTTCCATTTCTTACTCTAAATGAGAGGCCCACATGGGCTCATTTTATTTCTCTGGAAACTATACATATCAGCTATATATACTCTTCTCTGTGCATGAGATATCACGTAATAAATTTCACGTGACTGAAAAAATATCCAAGAAGCTATTTTAAATTATCTTCTTGCTCATCTCCTTGTTTAGAAAAAAGATGCTCTTGTAGGCAAAAGTGGTTTTTTAACTGTTATAAAACAGTGCTATTAGCATCTGGTGCTTTAAGGGCTGCTCTTTAAAAAACAGTTGCTATTAAAGATATTCATGTGTACTCTACCCTATATAATGCAATCAACTTGGTTTCCAAACCCTGAAGTGCAGAAGATGTTAAGGCTCTGCACGGAATATAAAAGAGGCTCTGCTCACCTTTCACCGACAACCACTTTTTTATGCACCAACTGACATGCACCCTGCATCTGCTAACGAAATCCTTCAGATGTTTCAGTGACAGCAACATTAAAAGACAAATATATTTACATAGATGCTAAGTGCTAAATAAACACGGAGAGATGCAAACTATCATTTAATTACGGCACATCAGATTTCCATCTTAAATTGCCGCGTGACGTCTCAAACAAGAACTTCTTAGCTTAAGGCAACAGCGGGACTAAACTGGAGACTCTAGATAGGTACCTGAATTGGCTTTAGGCAAACTGATGGACTCGGTTTCCAAAAACTAATAATATCCCCCCGCCCCGATTTTTCTTTTTCCAATTTCCGGAGCACCGTTGGCAGGTTTTTTTTAATGAGCACTTATTCGGGAATATCGCTGGCAAGGCAGGTATCAAATCCCGGAAGATAAAGCCCCCAAAATCAACAGCCACATAAGCCAGCAAGAGATTCAAGAATCCCCTCAAATCTCCTTCAAACGCGTTATCCTCCACGCCTCCTCATCTCCCCTCCAGAGTCCTGAGGTGTGGAAAGCAATAGGGAAAAAGATTCCTGGGGAGTTAAGAAGAAGGAGTCCGTACATCATATGCACAAAACTCAGTCAGCTGGGACCCTGCCATTGAGTTATCTAACCTCCTCATTCTGCGGTTAGGTAAATCACGTCTCAGGAAGAAACGCACCTGCTCAGAATCTAACAGCCATTTAAATTCGTCTCCTCTCCTAGCCCAATGGTCCTTCCCTCACCCACTCCCAAATGCTTCAATTCGTTGCTAACAGTGAGGTGAGAAAACCCGCACCTCCACAGTGTGGCCAGAATGTCGGGGCTAGAAAGGGTCATAGAGGTAATGGGGTCAGGCCCCTCCTCTCACAGGTGGGGAAACTGACGAAGGAAAGTAACGCAGCTGGGGCGGTAAATCAGCGACCCTCTGCCACCGAGCAGCAGGAGCTTCACAAAGGCGATGAAAATCACTGGCGACCCCACTTCTCGTTTCCAGAGGGCGGGGGTCAAAAAGAGACCCGCTCCCTAGGTTTCATTCAGCAAGAACCCCGCGCTTCCCAAGCAGAAGTGGGAAGAGGGGAGGCGGGGAAATGCTAACAGCTGGTGGCGCAGCACCGAGAGTGCCACGGGGGAACAGGTACCCACTCCCGCCTCTCTCTTCCGCAACAGTAAGGCTGCGGCGACTCCCGCGAGAAGAGGTACCTGAAGCTCGCGCCGCAGTCCCCCGCCGCACCAGCACTGGAGCCCGCCACCCTGCTTCCGGCGTTAAGTCGCGGCGGGGAAGACCGATACTTCAGAAGGGAGCCTCAGCCCCGCCCCATCCAAGCCCCGCCTCCACGTACGCTTCGCGGAAGACCCAGGTAACTTCCGGGACGCCGCGCGTCCCTAAGCAGCCGATCCCCACTTCCGGACGGGTCCTTGCCTTTTTCTTCGCTTTCGGGGGACTGCGCGATTGCTATCGAGATTTCCGTGCGTTTGATTGGTGGAGCGAGAGTGCTGGCCACCGCCGATTGGTTTCGGAGGAATCCGCCCCGTAGACGTCCGTGGGGCGCACAGTCTCAGTTGTCCGCTAGTTTCCTGCCGGCTGCTGGCATTGCGTTGTAATCATGGTGGACGTGATGGAGTCGCCCAAGGTGCGCATCAACGCCAGCATGCTAGCTCAGTTCATAGACCAGCCCGTTTGCTTCGTAGGGAGGCTGGAGAAGGTGCGCACACTCACCACCCTGGGCTTCTTGGGGGAGGGGCTCCGTGACAGTCAGGGTGGCGGCCTCAGGGTGTGTAACGGAGGGTGAATGAGGAGGCACAGCCTTACAGCATCACTGCGCTCCCCATTGCTTTATTTCTCACAAGGGAACTTTTTGCACATTTTTTAACCATTGCAGCCCAATTTTGGCGCTTCTTTTAGGACGCGGAATCGCGACGTTTTCGAACGCGCTCCTTTCTAAATTCTAGCGTCCCACCCTCGTTTGTGTTTACTTAAAGGAAATGATAGACATAACTCCATCTACTTCCTGGTTTTTTAGTTACCCAGATTTGACTAGTCCAGTTTTCTTGTTTCCTTCTTTTATGCAGTTTCCTCTTTTCTCAGACTTCATTTTCTCGTTGAAGTCTCTTTTCTATAAAACATTCTTTGTACTTCACTGATCCAATACCAGTCTGTTATTTTACCCCATTATTAGAGTGCAGCCCTTCATCCTGCTGGTGAGCAGCAGGCCCAAAATGTCGGGACCAGGGAACCTAGAAAACTTTTGTATAAAGGCTTATTAGTTTATCTCAGTCACATACCTTCTTGAAATAGGTGTATTCGGACTTCACAGATAGGGAAATTGGTTAGGAGTAGTGTATGGTTCAAGGCCTCAGTAAGTAGCAAAGCTGTCATACAAACCAGATCTGACTGCACTCTGCCGCTGTCTTACAGGACTAGAACCTAGGTTTTCTGACAACCAGTTCTCTCTTTACTTCCTCATGCCTAATTTTTAAAAACATATCCTCTGTGGGATACGTACCATTTAAATCATGGGTGGCAGTAGATCTCACTTTTAGATAATATGGACTCTTTAATTGTTCTTAGCATAGGGTTGCCAGATTTAGCAAATAAAAATACAGGACACATTTGTATGGAAAATGTTTGTTGTTTATCTGAAATTCAGATTTAACTGGGCATCGTTTGATCAGGTATGTATGGTAACACATGATAATGTGAACCAGTTAAACTGTTCAAAAACAATTGCTTTGTGTGCATTGATTAAGTAAGTTTGGGTCAGTCTGCTCATCTTTTGTCAAACTTTTAATATTTTTATTTTTCAGATTCATCCCACTGGGAAAATGTTTATTCTTTCAGATGGAGAAGGAAAAAATGGAACTATTGAGTTGATGGAACCTGTGTGTTTAAGTATTAATCCTATGTATATTATCGTTAATTCTTCATCTTGTTTTGGTTTGTTGCTCATGTTTCTGATTCTTGGAGTGGATGTATAAAGGACCAGCTTATCAAACTTCCCTCTCTAAAATCAAATATTTGTCCTTTTCTTACATTATATTTCCCTTTACATTTCTAACCAATGATTTTTTTGGCTCTGTTATTTTTTTAATACACCCCTTAAATGCTGGGTGACAATTCTCATTCCTTATGAAAATTACATAAGAAAAATCTTCCGTTTAAATCACTTTTTCCTCCATCAAGAGTTTTACATTTTTAAAATTCGGTTTTCTACTTTTGTTTACATTTATTTTCAGTTGTCACTTGTTTTTACATTTTATGTTTATTGTACTTAAAAATATTTTCTTGGTCTTTTATGAAGACAGATCTGTATGCTGTTTGGTTAATGGATGCAGAACACACTGTACAAATGTAGTTAATAGAAAGTTCCTTTCAATGGGTCCTTTTAAACAAATTACTCCTTATGGAAATGCTGGACATTCTCAGTATCCTTAAGTGATTTTGTCTTCAACTTAAACATTTAACTGTATCTTTGGACCTGAAGCCACTGCTAAAGGTAACAGGACTAGTGACATGCTAACAGTAATAAGTACTCAAACATTTTTTAACAAGTTATAATTCCATTTTTGCATTGATAAATTTTAAAATGATTTTGCTACATGAAATGAAAGATTAGTAAACTGTAGATCAATTTTCCAAGTTAATTATCAACTGAAAATGTGATAACACCAAGTTGACATTTTGTTCTTTGTGTTAGCTTGATGAAGAAATCTCTGGAATCGTGGAAGTAGTTGGAAGAGTAACAGCCAAGGCAACCATTATGTGTGCATCTTATGTGCAGTTTAAAGAAGATAACCATCCTTTTGGTAAATAAAACATTCTGTAATTCATGGAATTAGGTGGAAAACAATTTTAACTTGCTATATCTTGGTCTTGAGTTTCAGTCCTGCTACGTTTTCAATTTCTATAGAATTTTCTGATCCAAAAGGAAAATGGTAGGACATTTTGGCCTGTTTCTAAACAGTGCTTGTGTATGTAGGAAACTCAACAAAGATTAATTAATTAATATTTGTGGAGAGAAAAGTTTTTTAAATGGGGTAAACAAAAATAATGTTAATAGTTATGTTTGATTTTAATATATAGATTAAAGGCATCAAATAATGCATAGCACCTAAAACACAACCAGGCAAGAACTGTGCCTGTACAATGGATGTCAAAATGGGTGGTCTCCTATACTCCATGTCTTTTATTTTTTGGAGCCATGGTTAAATATGATGATCTATATCTCAGTTTTAGGAAATGGACTGTGAAAACAAGTTGACCTCTAAAACGGAGAGAAAAGAGAAATAGGTATAACTCTTTAGATAGTAATTGATGTTACAGCTTTCCACTGTAGATTAAATGTTTGCTGAACTGTTTCTTTCAGATCTTGGACTTTACAATGAAGCTGTGAAAATTACCCATGAGTTCCCTCAGTTTTTTCCTTTGGGGGTTGTGCAGTATGGTTGAACTTGATGAATTTTTTATGATTGCCAATGAGCTACATTGAAGATTATTAAAGGAGGCCCCTGATATTTAAAGGAGAGATTCCTGTGATTTTTAATACTGCTATTTGTTCTCTTTTTAATTTCATTTACCTAACATTATTAGATATTCCAGTATGGCATTTTCAACAGAACTGGTTTATTGACAGTTCTCACCTAAATCCTCATAAAGGATCATTTCTCTGGCATATGGTCAGATTGGATGCAAGAAAAAAGCAGCTGGCTGAATTTAGTTTTCCATTTTAGTAATAAAAGTTTAAATGATACATATCGTTGGTCATATCATTCTTATTCTTTTAGTCATCTGTTCAGGCACAAACTTGGAATTTCATAGCTGTAAGGTCAGGACTTAGACTTACCAAATGAAACCCTGGGCCAATTGTGCTAAGAATTTACTTGCTACCTCATGAATTACACCATGTTAATTACTTCCTTGACACTCTGTGAAAAAATGATTTTATTAAAACAGCAAATAGAATCCAACATCTTATGTAATTTGTGAGTACCTACATTAGTCAGGGCTCTCTAGAGAATCAGAACCAATAGGATATATATGGATATATATATATATAATTGTTATGCAGATTGGCTTACATGGTTATAGAGGCTGAGAAATCCCAGGATCTGCCATCTGCAAGCTGGAGAACCATGAAAGCTGGTGGTATAATACAGTGCGAGTACGAAGGCCTGAGAATAAG
Source organism: Phocoena sinus (assembly GCF_008692025.1). NCBI lineage: Eukaryota > Metazoa > Chordata > Mammalia > Artiodactyla > Phocoenidae > Phocoena > Phocoena sinus. The sequence goes on along the minus strand of NC_045771.1, from coordinate 61,839,514 downwards.
GGAAGATGATGGTGTAACTCGCAGTCTGAAGACCTGAGAACTGGGAGGACACTGGTGTAAGTCCCAGAGTCTGAAGGCCCGAGAACCTGGAGCTCCAGTGTCTGCAGGCAGGAGAAGATGGACATTCCAGCTCAAGGAGAGAGCGAATTTGCCCTTCCTGTGCCATTTTGTTCTATTTGGACTCTCAGCCGATTGAATGATGCCCACGTACTTTGGCAAGGGCCATCTTTACTCAGCCTACTGATTTAGATGCTTAGATGCTAATCTGTTCCAGAAACACGCTCACAGATACACCCAGAATAATGTTTTACCAGCTATCTGGGTATCCCTTAGCTCAGTCATACTGACACATAGAAGTAACCATCATAGCATCTCTTTCTCAGGATTTTAAAACTGAGCATTCACTAGCCCAAAAAAGGGATACCTGATCATTAAAACAGTTGGTGGAATCATTTAATTTTTTTTTAATTCTTTCCAACTGTCATTATCCTTAATTTGAAATTCCTACTGACTTGTACTTCATACCACCAAGTACCATTGGGAGTGAGCAGGCACGGTGTCGCAAGGGTAGGACAGTAATAGAGTAACTGGTGTCCTATGTGGCCACAAGTTTTATGGCCTGACCCATTTTCTTCAGTTAGGAAGTAAACTAATTCTAAATCCATTTAGGTTGTAAATTATACCAGAAATATTTATTTTAAATTAGTACCATCTTCAATTTCAACTTTCACCGCAAAATATTCTACAAATTACTTAAGCAACAGAGCTACTCATGGTAAAGCATTTTATTACAGGAAGTAAAGACAATCGTAATTGAAATTTAGGTGTAGGAGGGACATCAGCTAATCTCAATAACACAGTGTTATCTCCAGTGCTAGAGAAGGGGTCAGTCCTCAATTGTGTTAACCTCGGAAAACTCAGTGCTATTAAATGTTAAAGGTGTCCTGTTTGAAACCTCCCCTTGAACTACTATGTTCAGTAAAGTGGACTAAATGACTAGGGTACCTTGCTTTCTGACAAGTGAATCCTTTACAGTAATGATTTATGGTGCCATTTCTCTGGCCCCAGCCTCACCTCTGAGCTGTTCAACATCTGCACTTGCATGTCCCACCAGCGCTTTAGCTTGAATGAGCGTAGTTTGAATAGATGCAGCCCCCCTGCCTTGTGTTCCCTGACTTTTTAGTAATAATTTTTTAAAGATATTTCACATATATAATTCACCTATTTCAAGCGTACAATTCGGTGGCTTTTAGTACACAGAGTTGTACACCCATCACCACAATCAATGTTAGAACATTTTCATCACCCCAAAAAGAACTCCTGTACCATTCACCTGTCATGGCCCAGTCCCTACACCACCACTACCTGCTCCCTCGCCCTAAGAAGCAACTAATCTACTTTCTGTCTATAGATTTACCTGTTCTGGATATTTCATATAAATGGAATCACATATGGCCATTTGTGACTGACTGATTTAGCATAATGTTTTCAAGGTTCATCTGTGTTATAGCATATATCAGTGCTTCATCCCTTTTTATGGCCAAAAGTATTCCACTGTACGGACATACCACATTTTGTTTATCTATTCATCAGTTGCTTTACATTTGGGTGGTTTCCACCATTTAGGTATAATGAACTATGAACATTCATGTGTAAGTTTTTGTGTGTACATATTTTTTCTTTCTCTTGGGTATATTCCTAGGAGAGGAACTGCTGTATCAAATGGTAAATATGTTTAACTTTTGAGGAACTACCAGACGGTATTCCAGAGTGGCTATACCATTTTACATTCCCAGCAGCAGTGTTTGAGGATTCTAATGTCTCCACATCCTCAACACTTATTATCTGACTTTTTTATTATAGCTATACTAATGGGTGTGAAGTGATTCTGATTTGTTTCTTTTAAAGTTACCATAAGCCACTCTGTTGGCCAGAAAAGCTTGAATTGGCCACAAGTTTCACTTTTTCACCTTTTCACTGCCACTGCCACTACAAGTTCAGACAATTGTCATCTCTCACTTGAGCTATTCCAACAGCCCTAAATATATTACTGGACTTACTGCTTCCAGCCTCTTCCGATCACCCGGCCAATAGAGTTGCGTTAAACATCAATTGTACTACAATCGATACTACAAAGTTTAAAAACCAGAGAAGTGTGAATAGGGGAAAACTTCCTGGAAAGCTTACAGTGGAGAAACCTGGCCAATATGACCTTAATGAAGTGAACAAGGTTAACATCACCAGTGATGACATGTGGATAAATCGTGTGCCCTCTGATGTAACGGGATAAGAAAGGCGCTTCACCTTTGTGCTATTTTTTCATACATGCATAATGCCAGTCTAAGCATGAGAAAATATCAGACATACCCAAATTGAAGGGCATTCTACAAACTGATCAGTACCCCTCAAAACTGTCAAGGTAATGAGGAAAGACAGAATCTCACAGAGCACAGAAGACTAAGGAGACATGACAACTAAATGTCATGTGGGATCATGGACTGGCTCCTGGAACACAAACAGGACATTAATGGAAAACAGGTAAAATCTGAATAAAGTCTGAAGCTAAACTAACGTACCAACGTTGGTTTCTTAGTTTGGACAAATGTACCAGAATAATGTAAGGTAACATAAAAGGAGACAAACTGGGTGAGGGGAGGAACTCTATCTTTGCACTTCCCTATAAATCTAAAATTACTCCAAAATAAAAAAAAGCATTGAAAACAAAATCAACACCCGCCAGAGGCTCCCCAGTGACTAGGTCAAGTCCACATTTCTAATTAGCAGTTCAGACCCTCCGCAATCTGACCACGTCTCACTTCAGTCCCAAATCCTACTCTCCCCTGGAAGCAACCCTCCAGCGCTGATCTACTGTTGCCAGAACACACTAGAGCCTTTAAGATCCGGATGCTGTTGAACTTGCTCTCTGCTCTGATTGGAATGTCTGTCTCTATGCCCAAAGGAAAACATTCTCTAAGCTTTCCCTAACTTGGGCAAGCAGAGTTACTTGCTTTATGTTATATTCCTCTCATCACACTTAACTTGCTCATAGCCTTTTTTGGGGATTAAAAAATATATAGAGATTATATGTTTTTATAACACTACAAAAATCAGAAAGTAAATTTCCTACTGTCTCCCCAAAGACACTGCTATGGATTGGTGGATTGCTTTCCAGAACTTTCTCTACATAAACTGTCTGTAGGACCTCAATATACTGCCCTGCAACATGCATTTTTCATTTAATAAGTCTTGGCAATTAACATACTGAGCTATCTCATGCTTTTTTTTTTTTTTTTTTTTTGCGGTACACTGGTCTCTCACTGTTGCGGCCTCTCCCGTTGCGGAGCACAGGCTCCGGAGGCGCAGGTTCAGCGGCCATGGCCCATGGGCCCAGCCGCTCCGCGGCATGTGGGATCTTCCCGGACCGGGGCACGAACCTGTGTCCCCTGCATCGGCAGGCGGACTCTCAACCACTGCGCCACCAGGTAAGTCCTATCTCATGCTTTTTAATGGTTGAAAAATATCCACTGTGCCAAGTGTTTCCTAATTTATTTAACCAGTCTTCTAATTAGTCTTCCCCACTAAGAAGAGGCCCTTATAGATGAAGAAACTGTAGCTTAAAAACCTGTCTTATTTGTATTTCCCAATGCCTAACACAGTGTATGAATAAATTAGTTCATCCATCCTGGTTTGAGAAGCCACAAAGCTGAGAGAAGAGGTAATGAAGGCCTGAACCATAATTTGGTGAAGCGACAAAGAATAGGAGGCCAGGAGTTGAGAATATATTATAATGGATTCCATAGGACTCAGTGATGATGCTAGGACTTACACAGGGTAAGAACCAAGGATGAGATCAACAGGTGAGAAAGCAATAATTTCACTTCAATACAAATTTAAGTAGTTAATAGGCCCTTGAGTAAAGATGTCCAGAAGATATTGGAAATGTAGGACCAGACAGAGATTTGAGAGACAACCTGCCTAATATTTAGAGTAGACTTTAAGAGATCTACCAATTAGAAATCTCTAATGGTTTGAAACCCATTTTTCCTAAATTTGGGGCAAAATGCATTCGGCAACAAAACCTGATAAGAATTGTAGTGAGGCTACTTATAGTCTTTATTCTACTTCCAGTAAATACTCATATGCTTCACTGAAGAAATATTATTACCATGTTTGAGTAGAGGGTGCTGCCCCTCTGGGAAGGGTGTTTCATAACATATGGTAAATATACCCTCTGACTTTTCTAACATCAAAGAATTCTGAAGTACATATGGCTCCAAGAGTTTCAAGTTAGGGATTGTGTTCCTAAATCAGGGAACAGCATCCAGAGGAAGAAAACCACAGAACCTGGGGGGGAACTGTGCACTTATGGAACAGCAGTGGGAGAGTGACTGAGTCAGGAGAAGGACCCCAGTGGTGCCCAACACCTAGTAAGCACTCAATAAATATTCATTCACTGAAAGAATATCATGAAAGGCAAGGAAAGAGAGTTTCAAAGACCAGTCAATGATGCTGAAAGCTCAAAGAACAGAAGATGACGACTGAGGATAAAACACTGACATTACCAACTTATATATCACACATTTCTAAAAAGGACTAGGCTACAAAAATAAAAAGGGAAAACATATCGAAAAAGGAGATAACAACTACAAAAACACTCAAGAGGAAATAAACTTAGGCTTTAAATTTAACTCCAGGTGTGCCTGGGAAGCTAGGAAAAGGAAGGAATAATAGGCCATAGAATTTTAATAACCTTAAATTTATCACGACAATCAAACTTTTCCCTAATATTAAATTCTAAAAGGAATATCACACAGAATCTAATGTGAGGGATGAGGAGCTACAAAGTGGTTGCCTTCAGTCATAACTTTACAGATGTTTTTCAAATGATTGTTTTTATTTTCATCTGATAAAGACAAAATTAAAACCAACTCTGAAAACATCTCTTCATGGGGTATCACTTTGAGTGATAAACTAGTATTACTAAATTTATAGAATTTTGAGGTTGTCTTTTAAGGTATTAACTTAATATGGATTAAGTCACTCAACAAATATTTTGTGTCAAGTCCTGGGCTAATTGCTAGAAATACATATAACAAAGTCCCTAACCTCTGAAATTTCAATCTATGGCAGTTTAGCATAATTGCCAAAGATGTCTCAACTCAGAACTATTTAATTTGAACTGGTCTAAGGTTTCAAAGAAATCCATCATGATTAAGAACAAACAAATTCTGTAGGTTCTATTCAGTGAAATTCCAATTTGGTTTCCTGCCTTACTCAATTCACATGGAGTTCGATTCTGATCAGTTGCTGAAAGAAAACTAATAATCCTAGTACCACAGGTTATCATTCCTAAAAAGAGGATGCTAAATCTAGAGTATTAATAAAGCATAGGTTTCAAGTTACTTTCTAATTGTGATATTGGTTTGAGGTAAGCCTCTTATGTTATGACCTCAGTTGACCTAGAGCATAGGGTTTTGTTTTGTTTTTTAACATCTTTATTGGAGTATAATTGCTTTACATTGCTGTGTTAGTTGCTGCTGTATAACAAAGTGAATCAGCTATACGTATACATATATCCCCATATCCCCTCCCTCTTGCGTCTCCCTCCCACCCTCCCTATCCCACCCCTCTAGGTGGTCACAAAGCACCAGCTGATCTCCCTGTGCTATGTGGCTGCTTCCCACTAGCTATCTGTTTTACATTTGGTAGTGTATATATGTAAATGCCACTCTCTCGCGTAGTCTCAGCTTACCCTTCCCCCTCCCTATGTCCTCAAGTCCATTCTGTACGTCTGGGTCTTTATTCCTTTCCTGTCCCTAGGTTCTTCAGAACCTTTTATTTTTTTGTAGATTCCATATATGTGTGTTAGCATATGATATCTGTTTCTCTCTTTCTGACTTACTTCACTCTATATGAAACTCTAGGTCCAACCACCTCACTACAAATAACTCAATTTCTTTCCTTTTTATGGCTGAGTAATATTCCATTGTATATATGTGCCACATCTTCTTTATCCATTCATCTGTCGATGGACACTTAGGTTGCTTCCATGTCCTGGCTATTGTAAATAGTGCTGCAATGAACATTGTGGTACATGACTCTTTGTGAATTATGGTTTTCTCAGGGTATAGGGCATAGGGTTTTAAGATGGCTAATTAAGACCAGAGGTGTAGGCTATGGACAATTTATAGGGTAATACACTCATCTTGGGGGCAAGGATTAAATTTGTCATTAGCATGCCATTGTTTCTTCTTTACATATTACAAAATGTCAGAGGCAGGACATTATGTTCTTTAGAATTTCCTTGTCTTTAAGATTTGGACTGAACTATAGTGCTTTCACATATGAAAAACATTTTTTTCAACCTGATTATTTCTGTAGGTGGGGAAGTAAAGAACAACAACTTCTGTGGACTCTACATAATGCAGTATTTAAGATGCAAAATTGAGAAAACTTAGAGCCAGTTCTCAAAAAAACACTGAGCACTGTAAGTTGGAAGAAAGGAAAATATATAAGCAGTGTAACAGTTTTGGGCAATGCCATAGATGACACTGTGACTTAATTAGCCCCCTTTTTCAAAAAAAGACTATTCAGTTTTCACAGAAGTTTGAAATATTACCCAGGAAAATCAGGCAACTATTTTGGCTGGTAAGAAGAATCTCTCATCATAAAATGTTACATTGAATAAAGTTTATTTAATAATAATAGGTTTAAAAAATGGTTTCACTGAAAGATCTTGGTATCTTGTCACCCTGAATCTTGAGAGATAATCAGCAAGGAGAAATTCTTCTATGGAATAATAGCTAATTAAAAAGCTAGATAACTTAATATTATTTTTACCTTAGATATTCATTTTCGAAATGAATATTATTTAGGTCTTAACATTTATTTTCATTAATTCAACTTCACTTAATATACAATGATCATTTAAAGCCAAACTGCATTAAATAAATTTAGCATAACTCTATAGAAAATCAGAAACACTATCACATTTCACTTAAACATTTTAATATTTTTCTTTAGCTTGTGAGGAGCTTTAAGTGTTATGAAAACATTAGACCTGATGAGAAAATACATTTATTTACAGAGATTCATCTTTTCTTTTAAGTAATCAGGGTCCTAGTGAGTCAATTATTTTTTTCATATTGCTCAGAAATGTTATGCCTTAATTGGTCATGTATTTGACCTTTCATGAGAGGCAAACAGTGGACCAAGAGCTGCCTCATTTTGGAATCTCCTCAGAAATGACTAAATGTCTTTCAGATGAACATATTATGGATCAAGGGAGGAGCTAGAAATTAGAATCCACTGCCTCCAAAGCAGGGGAATTTGTAGACTTCTTTTACTTTTAGAACTCAGTGACCTAGAGGAATTAACCCACTGGGCAATTTCCTTCACTCTCAGCAGTATGATTAAGTCATGAAAACAACTCAGTATGAGATATGATATGTATATATTTCTACCCCACTTGTTTCCAAAAAAAAAAAAAGAATTTAAGACAGCTGCAAAGCCTTCTATCCCTTCCCTGTTTTCTCATCATAAATTCATCCAATGTGACTTTCCCAAATGTAAACTTGAGCTACCAGTGGAAGGAGAATGGGACACTCAATTGATTTACTATCATTTGTCACCAGAATATTAATCTGCTAAAACTGGCATTAATATCCTGCTTTAAATCTTCTTAAGGAAAACTTTAAAATGTCATTTCAAGATGAATAAAATATGTTCTATGTTGCTTTTCTTCCTTATTTTATAACTTAAACCTATTTGAGGTACAAAATTAAGAACATATTTTAGGCAATTCAGGGAAAATACATTACCAGTACATATGAACTCAAAAACTATACCTAGAGAGACCTTCAAGATGGCAGAGGAGTAAGACGGGGATATCACCTTTCTCCCCACAAATACATCAGAAATGAATCTATATGTGGAAACAATTCATAAAGAACACCTACTAAACGCTGCTAGAAGACCTCAGACTTCCCCAAAGGCAAGAAACTCCCCACGTAGCTGGGTAGGGCAAAAGAAAAAAGGAAAAACAGAAAAAAGAATACAGACGGGACCTGCACCTCTGTGAGGGAGCTGTGAAGAAGGAAAAGTTTCCACACACTAGGAAGCACCTTCACTGGTGGAGACAGGGGTGTGGGCAGGGGGGAAGCTTCGGAGCCACGGAGGAGAGCACAGCAACAGGGGTGCAGAGGGCAAAGCGGAGAGATTCCCGCACTGAGGATCGCTGCCGATCAGCACTCACCAGCCCGAGAGGCTTGTATGCTCACCCACCGGGGCGGGCGGGGACTGGGAGCTGGGGCTCGGGCTTCGGAGGTCAGATCCCAGGGAGAGGACTGGGGTTGGCTGCGTGAACACAGCCTGAAGGGGGCTAGTGTGCCACAGCTAGCCAGGAGGAAGTCCAGGAAAAGGCCTGGACCTGCCTAAGAGGCAAGAGACCACTGGTTGCGAGCACGCGAGGAGAGGGGATTAAGAGCACCGTGTAAATGAGCTCCAGAGACGGGCGCAAGCCACGGCTATCAGCACTGACCCCAGAGATGGGCATGAGACGCTAAGGCTGCTGCTGCAGCCACCAAGAAGCCTGTGTGCAAGCACAGGTCACTAACCACACCTCCCCTCCAAGGAGCCTGTGCAGCCCGCCACTGCCAGGGTCCCGTGATCCAGGGACAACTTCCCCGGGAGAACACACGGCGCGCCTCAGGCTGCTGCAACGTCATGCAGGCCTCTGCTGCCGCAGGCTCGCCCCACACTCCGTACCCCTCCCTCCCCCGGCTTGAGTGAGACACAGCCCCCGAATCAGCTGCTCCTTTAACCCCATCCTGTCTGACTGAACAACAGACGCCCTCAGGCAATCTACACCCAGAGGCGGGGCCAAAACCAAAGCTGAACCCCAGGAGCTGTGTGAACAAAGAAGAGAAAGAGAAATCTCTCCCAGAAGCCTCAGGAGCAGTGGATTAAATCCTCACAATCAACTTGATGTACCCTGCATCTGTGGAATACCTGAATAGACAACGAATCATCCCAAAATTGAGGCAGTGGACTTTGGGAGCAGCTGTAGACCTGGGGTTTGCTTTCTGCATCTAATTTGTTTCTGGTTTTATGTTTATCTTAGTTTAGTATTTAGAGTTTATTATCATTGGTAGATTTGTTTACTGATTTGGTTGCTCTCTTCCTCCTTTTTTTTTACACATAGATATATTTTTTTCCCTTTTTCTCTTTTTGTGACTGGGTATGTGTGTGCTTCTTTGTGTGATTTTGTCTGTATAGCTTTGCTTTTACCATTTGTCCTAGGAATCTGTCTGTCCGTTTTTTTTCTTTGCATCTTTGTTTGTTTTTTAGTATAGTTTTTCGCACTTGTTACCATTGGTGGATTTGTTTTTTGGTTTGGTTGCTCTCTTCTTTCTTTCTTTTTTATTACATTTTATTTTTTTATTTTTAGTAATTCCTTTTTTAAAATTTTAATAACTTTATTTTATTTTATTCATTCTTTCTTTCTTTCTTTTTTTCTCCCTTTTCTTCTGAGCCGTGTGGCTGACAGGGTCTTGGTGTCAGGCCTGTGCCTCTGAGATGGGAGAGCCGAGTTCAGGACATTGGTCCACCAGAGACCTCCCAGCTCCACGTAATATCAAACAATGAAAGCCCTCCCAGAGATCTCTATCTCAACGCTAAGACCCACTCCACTCAAGGACCAGCAAGCTACAGTGCTGGACACCCTATGCAAATAATTAGCAAGACAGGAACACAACCCCACCCATTAGCAGAGAGGCTGCCTAAAATCATAATAAGGTCACAGACACCCCAAAACAAATCACCGGACACGGTCTGGTGCACCAGAAAGACAAGATCCAACCTCATCCACCAGAACACAGGCAGCAGTTGCCTCCACCAGGAAACCTACACAACCCACTGAACCAACCTTACCCACTGGGGGCAGACACCAAAAACAATGGGTACTACGAACCTGCACCCTGCAAAAAGGAGATCCCAAACACAGTAAGTTAAGCAAAATGAGAAGACAGAGAAACATACAGCAAATGAAGGAGGAAGGTAAAAACACACCAGACCAAACAAATGAGGAGGAAATAGGCAGTCTACCTGAAAAAGAATTGAGAGTAATGATAGTAAAGATGATCCAAAATCTTGGAAATAGAATGGAGAAAATACAAGACATATTTAACAAGGACCTAGAATAACTACAGAGCAAACAAACAATGATGAACAACACAATAAACGTAATTAAAAATTCTCCAGAAGGAATCAATAGCAAAATAAATGAGGCAGAAGAACGGATAAGTGACCTGGAAGACAAAATAGTGGAAATAACTACTGCAGAGCAGAATAAAAAAAAAGAATGAAAACAATTGATGACAGTCACAGGGACCTCTGGGACAACATTAAACACACCAACATTCGAATTATAGGGATCCCAGAAGAAGATGAGAAAAAGAAAGGGACTGAGAAAATATACGAAGAGATTATAGTTGAAAACTTCCCTAATATGGGAAAGGAAATAGTCAATCAAGTCCAGGAAGCACAGAGAGTCCCATACAGGATAAATCTAAGGAGAAACATGCCAAGACACATATTAAACAAACTATCAAAAATTAAATACAAAGAAAACATATTAAAAACAGCAAGGGAAAAACAACAAATAACACACAAGGGAATCCCCATAAGGTTAACAGCTGATCTTTCAGCAGAAACTCTGCAAGCCAGAAGGCAGTGGCAGGACATATTTAAAGGGATGAAAGGGAAAAACCTACAACCAAGATTACTCTACCCACCAAGGATCTCATTCAGATTCGACACGGAAATTAAAACCTTTAGGGACAAGCAAAAGCTAACAGAATTCAGCACCACTAAACCAGCTTTACAACAAATGTTAAAGGAACTTCTCTAGGCAGGAAACACAAGAGAAGGAAAAGACCTACAATAAAAAACCCAAAACGATTAAGAAAGTGGTAATAGGAACATACATATCGATAACAACCTTAAATGTAAATGGATTGAATGCTCAACCAAAAGACACAGATTAGATGAATCGATACAAAAACAAGACCTGTATATATGCTGTCTACAGGAGACCCACTTCAGTCCTAGGGACACATACAGAATGAAAGTGAGGGGATGGAAAAAGATAATCCATGCACATGGAAATCCAAAGAAAGCTGGAGTAGCAATTCTCATATCAGACAAAATAGACTTTAAAATAAAGACTATTACAAGAGACAAGAAGGACACTACATAATGATCAAGTGATCGATCCAAGAAGAAGATATAACAATTGTAAATATTTAGGCACCCAACATAGGAACACCTCAATACATAAGGCAAATACTAACAGCCATAAAGGGGAAATCGACAGTAGCACAATCATAGTAGGGGATTTTAATACCCCATTTTTCACCAATGAACAGATCATCCAAAATGAAAATAAATAAGGAAACACAAGCTTTAAATGATACATTAAACAAGATGGACCTAATTGATATTTATAGGACATTCCATCCAAGAACAACAGAATACACTTTCTTCTCAAGAGCTCATGGAACATTCTCCAGGATAGATCATACTTGAGCCATAAATCAAGCCTTGGTAAATTCAAGAAAATTGAAATCCTATCAAGTATCTTTTCCGACCACAACACCATGAGACTAGATATCAATTACAGGAAAAAAATCTGTAAAAACTACAAACACATGGAGGCTAAACAATACACTACTTAATAACGAAGTGATCACTGAAGAAATCAAAGAGGAAATCAAAAATTACCTAGAGACAAATTACAATGAAAACACAATGATTCAAAACCTATGGGATGCAACAAAAGCAGTTCTAAGAGGGAAGTTTATAGCAATACAATCCTACCTCAAGAAACAAGAAACATCTCAAATAAACAACCTAATCTTACACCTAAAACAATCAGAGAAAGAAGAACAAAAAAACCAAAAAAATTAGCAGAAGGAAAGAAATCATAAAGATCAGATCAGAAATGAATGAAAAAGAAATGAAGGAAACAATAGCAAAAAAGATCAATAAAACTAAAAGCTGGTACTTTTAGTACCAGCTAAATTGATAAACCTACAGCCAGACGCATGAAGAAAAAAGGAGAAGATTCAAATCAATAGAATTAGAAATGAAAAAGGACAAGTGACAACTGACACTGCAGAAATACAAAGGATCACGAGAGATTACTACAAGCAACTCTATGCCAATAAAATGGACAACGTGGAAGAAATGGACAAATTCTTAGAAATGCACAACCTTCTGCGACTGAACCAGGAAGAAATAGAAAATACGAACAGACCAATCACAAGCAGTGAAATTGAAAATGTGATTAAAAACCTTCCCACAAACAAAAGTCCAGGACCATATGGCTTCACAGGCAAATTCTATCAAACATTTATAGAAGAGTTAACACCTATCCTTCCCAAACTCTTCCAAAATATAGCAGAGGGAGGAACACTCCCCAACTCATTTAACGAGGCCAACACCCTGCTACCAAAACCAGACAAAGATGTCACAAAGAAAGAAAACTACAGGCCAATATCACTGATGAACATAGATGCGATAATCCTCAACAAAATACTAGCAAACAGAATCCAACAGCACATTTAAAGGATCATACACCAGGATCAAGTGGGGTGTATCCCAGGAATGCAAGGATTCTTCAATATATGCAAATCAATCAATGTGATAAACCATATTAACAAACTGAAGGAGAAAAACCATATGATCATCTCAATAGATGCAGAAAAATCTTTCAATACCCATTCATGATAAAAAACCCTCCAGAAAGTAGGCATAGAGGGAACTTACCTCAACATAATGAAGGCCATATATGACAAACCCACAGCCAATATCGTTCCCAATGGTGAAAAACTGAAACCATTTCCTCTAAGTTCAGGAACAAGACAAGGTTGCCCACTCTCACCACTATTATTCAATATAGTTTTGGAAGTTTTAGCCACAGCAAACAGAGATGAAAAAGAAATAAAAGGAAACCAAATCAGAAAAGAAGAAGTAAAGCAGTCACTGTTTGCAGATGACATGATACTATACATAGAGAATCCTAAAGATGACACTAGAAAACTACTAGAGCTAATCAATGAATTTGGTAAAGTAGCAGGATACAAAATTAATGCACAGAAATCTCTTGCATTCCTATACACTAATGTAGAAAAACCTGAAAGGGAAATTAAGGAAACACTCCCATTTACCATTGCAACAAAAAGAATAAAATACCTAGGAATAAACCTACCTAAGGAGACAAAAGAGCTGTATGCAGAAAACTAGAAGACAGTGATGAAAGAAATTAAAGATGATACAAACAGATGGAGAGATATACCATGTTCTTGGATTGGAAGAATCAACATTGTGAAAATGACTCTACTACCCAAAGCAATCTACAGATTCAGTGCAATCCCTATCAAACTACCAATGGCATATTTCACAGAATTAGAACAAAAAATTTCACAGTTTGTATGGAAACACAAAAGACCCCAAACTGCCAAAGCAATCTTGAGAAAGAAAAACAGACTTGGAGGAATCAGGCTCCCTGACTTCAGACTATACTACAAAGTGACAGTAATCAAGACAGTATGGTACTGGCACAAAAACAGAAATATAGATCAATGGAAAAGGATAGAAAGCCCAAAGATAAACCCACGCACATACGGTCACCTTATCTTTGATAAAGGAGGCAAGAATATACTATGGAGAAAAGACAGCCTCTTCAATAAGTGGTGCTGGGAAAACTGGACAGCTATATGTAAACGAATGAAATTAGAACCCTCCCTAACACCTTACACAAAAATAAACTCAAAATGGATCAAAGACCTAAATGTAAGGCCAGACACTATCAAACTCTTAGAGGAAAACATAGGCAGAACACTCTATGACATAAATCACAGCAAGATCCTTTTTGACCCACCTCCTAGAGAAATGGAAATAAAAACAAAAATAAACAAATGGGACCTAATGAAACTTAAAAGTTTTTGCAGAGCAAAGGAAACCATAAATTAGATGAAAAGACAACCCTCAGAATGGGAAAAAGTATTTTCAAATAAAGCAACTGACAATTAAAGGATTTAATTGTCAAAGCAATTAAAAGGATTAATCTCCAAAATTTACAAGCAGCTCATGCTGCTCAATAGCAAAAAACCAAACAACCCAATCCAAAAATGGGTGGAAGATCTAAATAGACATTTCTCCAAAGAAGATATACAGACTGCCAACAAACACATGAAAGAATGCTCAACATCACTAATCATTAGAGAAATGCAAATCAAAACTACAATGAGGTATCACCTCACACCAGTCACAATGGCCATGATCAAAAAAATCTACAAACATTAAATGCTGGAGAGAGTTGGAGCAAAGGGAACCCTCTTGCACTGTTGGTGGCTACATAAATTGATACAACCACTATGCAGAACAGTATGGAGGTTCCTTTAAAAACTAAAAATAGATCTACCATATGACCCAGCAATCCCACTACTGGGCATATACCCTGAGAAAACCATAATTCCGAAACAGACATGTACCACAATGTTCACTGCAGCTCTGTTTACAATAGCCAAGATATGGAAGCAACCTAAGTGTTCATCAACAGATGAATGGATAAAGAAGATGTGGCACATATATACAATGGAATATTACTCAGCCATTAAAAGAAATGCAATTGAGTTATTTGTAGTGAGATGGATGGACCTAGAGTCTGTCATACAGAGTGAAGTAAGTCAGAAAAAGAAAAACAAATACTGTATGCTAACACATATATATGAAATCTAAAAAGAAAAAAAAAAGGTTCTGAAGAACGTAGAGGCAGGACGGGAATAAAGATGCAGACATAGAGAATGGACTTGAGGACATGGGGAGGGGGAAGGGTAAGCTGGCATGAAGTGAGAGAGTGGCATGGATTTATGTACACTACCAAATGTAAAACAGATAGCTAGCGGGGAGCAGCCACATAGCACAGGGAGATCAGCTCGGTGCTTTGTGACCACCTAGAGGGGTGGGATTAGGAGGGTGGGAGGGAGACGCAAGAGGGAGGAGATATGGGAATATATGTATTTGTATAGTTGATTCACTTTGTTATAAAGCAGAAACTAAAACACCATTGTAAATCAATTATACTCCAATAAAGATGTTAAAAAAAAACCCACTATACCTAAGGTAACTTAAACAAAAATAATACTTCTTTGTTTAATGTGTGATTTGAGGTTGATTCTTTCAGTGCTTATTTAAAGAAAAAATAGGCCTAAGAAAAGGGCGGGGGGCAAATAAAAATTTGTAAATTTCATCTACAATAATTGGTAAAAGACACCAGTTACGTATACATCTATGATTCCTTAATCAAAGGGATAGAAAGGATTATAAGCACAATATGCTTCTAGGTATGACTCCCTACAAAGTCTGGAATCCATGACATTTGGCTTCTATCATTTTTACAATAGAATCTAGAGATAAGTAGTCTGATAAACTGTCTCACTGGAAATGAGGTTAGGAAACTGCAGAGATTTGGGAAAATAAAGTAATGCATAAAGAGAGCCATTTGCAGCAACAGAACACTGAGGGATTTATATAAAAAAAATTTCAGAAATGAATTATTTGGATTGATGCATTTGAACTTTAAAATTTTTTGAGTTAAAATCATTAAATCAATGACATTTAGAAACAGTCATGCTGCCTTCTGTGTTCTCAACAGATTCTAAATTCAGCTACATGTGTGTGTCTTGT
The DNA here is from genome assembly GCF_008692025.1 of Phocoena sinus. NCBI lineage: Eukaryota > Metazoa > Chordata > Mammalia > Artiodactyla > Phocoenidae > Phocoena > Phocoena sinus. Next base: position 61,823,764 of record NC_045771.1, on the reverse strand, counting down.
GATCACAAGATCTGGTTACAAATAGCAATAATTGTTACAAAGCAAATTACATGGTGGCACAGGGAAACACTCCCCCTTCCAGCAGAGAGGAAAGTGGTTACCTCACTTATATAGCCTGAACGTTATATAATGAAGATTACAGACTTTAAGATTTCAATAAACAATGTATGCTAAAACAGAAAAACTATTTGATGAAAATTAAAAAGATTGCTTTATTTAGTAAAGAACTTCTAGAGCACTGATGAGAAATATTTAAGTGTTTATTGGCTACGGAAACTGCTGTTACTAGGAAACAAATTTATTCATTTCCACTCATAAGCATGCGGGCATGCAAATAAGAGTTTTATTCAAATAAGGCTTGAATATATTACAACATATTACAATATACATCGCAAAATAATATTGTATAACAAACACTGTACAACATTTATACAATATTATTTATATACAATGTATATTTATGTATTATATATATAATTGTAACAATATACTACAATTATATATACCATATATTACAACTTGGAAATAGGTAATTTCTACTTAGATAGACTCAGTATACAGACAAAAATGACTCATGAAATACTTAAAATCATGAATTGTTAGAGTTTTAACCCCCACACATTTTAGTAAAAAATGGTCAGGGCATACCAAATTTTAGGGCTAAAAATGGCAAACAGATGAATGCTGACTAGTTGGTAGTTGCTGCCTCCAATACAATGCAGAAAAAGGTTCTGAGAAAAAGAGCGTAATTGATCAGCAACTTGTGTCGAGGGTAAAGAGGGGCATAGTCACTCGCTCATCTCCAGATCGAGCACATCTTAGATCGAGCACATCTTAGCCTAACCTGTTCATCTCACGGTGACTGAAAAGAGTCATTTGTCATTGGGGAATTTTAACATATAAAGGAAGTTTGTTATTGGGCCACTTGTAGAATTCGCGTTTCCACGTTTTGTTTTGTTTGGTTTGGTTTGGTTTTTCCCATATCACAACAATGTTCCCTCTTACTGAAATCATATTCTGCCCACTTTCCAGAATACAAGTCTCAGTTATTTATATCACTGTTGGGTAAACATGTCCTCTACTTAGCAGTACTCAAAGCCGCCTCTTCTAGTTTCTTAAAATATACACATACCAGAAAAAAGATGAAAACTAACAATGCCATCACCCACAGCCTCACTACTAGAATCTGGAAAGAATCTTAATCAATATAGGGCAGAAGCAGCTGGACTGAGAAAAACCTACGATGGTTCCATTTCACTGTACAACCAGTCTCAGCTCTGAAGAAAATGCACATGCACTTTGACCAATATAATTTCAGGTAGTTGTCTTAATTCAGAAGTAGATTAAACAGTTGGTCTCATGAAATTCAGAAGAGAGCAGAGAGGAAAAAATGGGAAAATATAAGAGGAATGGACAAAAGAGTCACATGCTGGAACACAAAAGTAACTGAGGGGAAGTTTAAGTTCAGTAATATTGACAACTCTCAGGCAGTTATCCCAGGAGCAGAAAGAGATGCTAAAATAGAGGTTCTAAGTTCCAGTTATTTTCCTTGAGTATATCACTTTACCAAAACTACAATCTATCACTTTTTTCTAGGCCTATGCAGACCCTCATTCTCCACCATCTGTTTTAGAAATGCAGCCCATATCACCAAGACATCTAAATTGTGATGTTCTTATCTCCTCATTCTCACATCTGCTTGCTGAAAAATTAGAAAAGTTTCATTTCACTGTATCTGAGTATCATTTGTCAATCTCAATCCTCCAACTACTTTCCTTTCTGGACTAATTCTGGCCTTTCAAAAATGTGTTTACCCCTTTACTTTTTCTCTAAAGGCAATGATTTGGCAAGTTTACTGTTCATCATTGCATGCAAGTTGTGTAATTTCATAAATGTATTTCATATACATGACAGTGATTAATAAAGAGAGTGGGAAGTTTGGAAATCTTAGAGGGTTGTACTCAAAACAAGAACAACTCAACTTCTATGCCTTCCATCCTTCTTTCCTCAACCTAAGGTTTTATGATGGTAGCTAATCAGCAAAAACAAAACAACCTTACCAGGTGCGACAGAGTGACTCAGAAGGGATTATTTTATGTAATTTTTAATGCCATAAATTAGTTCGTTTATTTAAATGCTAATCTATTGTCCTAGCATAACCCTCCCATGGCAGAATCAATTTCAGTAATGATGCTGATGGCTGCAATATGACCAACTGAAGCCTCTGTACCACTAGGTACAAAAGGAGTGGAGATGATAGACAACTCATTAATCATTTATCCCACAGATGAAAGTGTTCAGTTGCTGATGGGGTACTGTAGGTGAATGCTGTCAAAATGAGAAATATCAATTGTCAGGCCTCGTGCATAATAACGGTAGAGCTATTTTTAAGCTTCTCTGAAAATTACAATTATGCTCTTTTTCTCTACAGTTCCCTCACATACGCTTGGCAGTTTTGTTCTATGAGAATCCATTCTCATTCTGCTCAGATGTCTGTGCTTGAGAAAATATATACTCCTCAAAACTGAACATAAGATATTTGAAAAGTTATTTAGAAATCAGTAGAATTTCACATATTGGGAGTGAACTCTTAAAGAATTGAGAAGCAAAAGAGGCAAACCAGGAAAGGTACTGAATAACTTTTTGGTTCATTTTCCCCCATAGGATATGTTTTATCAGCAGCGAGGACAATATACATTTTTAATTTCTCAGATCCCTAGAGGAACAGATATATTCTATAATTCATACATTTTCTGTAGAGATAACAGAATTTAATGAAATAGACTTAAAAAATTTTTTGTTCACCAAATTAGGTGAACAATGTTACCAAAAGAAATGACCTTGAGAATCTGCCCCAGCTTATCTCCAATTTTTTTTTTTTTTTTCTTTGCGGTACGTGGGCCTCTCACCGTTGTGGCCTCTCCCGTCGCGGAGCACAGGCTCCGGACGCGCAGGCCCAGCGGCCATGGCTCACGGGCCCAGCTGCTCCGCAGCACGCGGGATCCTCCCGGACCGGGGCACGAACCCACATCCCCCTCATCGGCAGGCGGACTCCCAACCACTGTGCCACCAGGGAAGCCCTCCAATTTGTTTAATGCTTCCAGTGGAAAATAATGTTCCTGGACTGGAGGAGTATTCTCTTCTGGAAGCCAGCAGTATCTTACCATTCACTTAGAGTTATACTCACTTTTCCAGAAAGAATTTAATGTATTTCAGAAATCTATCTATCTTTAAAAACTGGTGCATTCGTCCTAAGAGTCACAACTGATCCTACATTCCATTTTTGAGGAATGGAAGGAGGTCAGATTTAAGATGAGAAAACTTATTAACTTCCCCACATTTATCAAGTTGCTGAGTATTTTGCTCCATAAATTATACATCTTCATCTATTTGGAGAACATTTATTTATGTGCCATAAAGCTACACACACATAGTTGTACAAATATTAAGTATACCTGCTTAATGAATAATACAAATTTCCAAATTACTGGGGAAAGTACTTTTTCTTTGACATAACTGATATATGTAGCACAGGAACTTTGTGCCATTCAAATTTTTACTATAATCAGCTATCAGATTACTGGATGCTAAAAAGGATATTTCATTTTACCTACCACATGTCTGGCAGTAGCAACTTCTTGAACTGTCACCAGCAAAGTATATGGCTGCAATATAATAAAATGTGGACAAACATGAATTTTGACATTTGCTCTTTCAAACTCCAGGCTTTCTTGCATACATGTCCCTCACACCCTGGCTCACCCTCCCTCCCCATGTACATACGTATGTATACATATAAGTGGAGCTAATATTCTTTAAGTTAAAAGATGTAAGATCAAATCATTTGCATGATTTCTTACGAAAATGCCTGTTTCAAGTTTATGATACATTAATCCCTTCAAATGCTCTTCCAGACTACTCTTGTCTTTATATTTTAAGAGCCCAACTAATTAGATTCCTATATCTTAATTTCCAGTTATGAAATTAAGGCAACATGCTTTTCATAAACTGAATGGTGGAAGGACTGTATGCACTGAATTACTATTATTGCTGCTGTTTCTGACATTACATAAATTATCCTTTAATCCTGAAGTTACCTTCTTAGCAAAGCCTTTCAAAACACTGTATTATTAATAGTAGATCAGTAAGAAAATTACATTTTTTAAATTAATTTTTATTGGAGTACAGTTGCTTTACAATGATGTTAGAAAATTACACTTCTGAAAAATGTAATGGGCAACCTCTACTTCCTCAAATTATTTCTAATTAGAAAATAATTTTTGAAAGTCCAAAATTAGAAAATTAAATAAAGTGACATTTTTTTTTGGCTGCAGAAAGAGACAAGATGCTATGATACTCTTTCCAGCAATTATAAATATTAATCTGAGTGAATTTCAGTCTGAAAACAATGCTCATGTCTACCTCTTCCATTAGATATTACAGCTCCTCCAAGGCAAAGATGGTGCCATCAATCCTTTGAAATCATAACCTTAAATGTCTGGCGCATGTAGGCACGCTAATGCTTCGTTCTTTGATGGAAGCATGGACATGCAGGCATGTTCAGAATCCATCACTTAAACATAAGTAGCTTGTTAAATTATTGGAAATGAGTTGAGTAAAATGCACTCTACACTGCATTGGACAATAATTAACTAAATTCTAAACACAGAGGACAGGTGTCCTGCCACAGGCCCAGAGCCAAAACAGAGGAGTCAGAAAATATCCTGAGGAACATCTAGGAGAGAGAAGATTGAAACAAAGTCATTAATTATGTAATACTACCTCAGGAATATCAGAACTATTTTATAGATCCATTTCCCAGTGTGTTAAATGGAGAACAAAATGTACTGTTTCCAAATATGACAAAAGAGACAATTAAGAGAAAGAACCACATCTGTTTATTATTCTTATATATTACTGTAGAATATGAAATCTAGAAAAATGCTTTCCAAATAATTAAATCTCAGTAATCATTTTCATAATACCTTATAGCAAGTTTCTTCACCTCATAATAATTTGATTGTTCATTATAGTAAGAACAAGATAACAGGTCATGGGTAACTTTTATAAAAGCCACTAACGTGTGTGTGATATGCATATTCATTTATTTATACATTCATCATTATTGTAGAAAAACTAGAAGATGCAGATAAGAAAAATGCCACTTAAAATTCTATTCTTGGGCTTCCCTGGTGGCGCAGTGGTTGAGAATCTGCCTGCCAATGCAGGGGACACGGGTTCGAGACCTGGTCTGGGAAGATCCCACATGCCGCGGAGCAACTAGGCCCATGAGCCACAATTACTGAGCTTGCGCGTCTGGAGCCTGTGCTTCGCAACAAGAGAGGCCGTGATAGTGAGAGGCCCGCGCACCGCGATTAAGAGGGGCCCCCACTTGCCGCAACTAGAGAAAGCCCTCGCACAGAAACGAAGACCCAACACAGCCATAAATAAATAAAATTTAAAAAAATATTCTATTCTTGAAAGATGGCCACTGCTAAAATTTTATATTCTCCAATAGTGTTCCATACAAATATATTCTATATATACTATCCTATAACTTGCCTTTCCCTCCATTTATAAATATATCATGAATCGTCCTTTGTCAATAAAAATACCCATACTATTTGAATAGTTAGTATTCCATTGTATGTATGTGACAATTTTACTCTTATATTGAACATTTAGGCTTCCAAGTTATTAAAAAAATACTGTGATAACCATTTCATAGAAACATACACCTTTGTGTACTTATCCAATTAATCCCTCAGGAAATATTTCCAATATACTATGTCAAAGGGTATGAAGCTTTTTAAGGCTTTTGATACATATTACTCACTGTCCTCAGGAACACTTGTACTAATAACATACTCTCACAAGTTGTTATTTGAGAATGTTCCTTTCCCATATCCATGAAAATACGTATTATTCAATTTACACAGGCAAGTGAACAGTATCCTGCTGTCATTTTAATCAGCATTACTTTATTACCAATTTAACATTTATCTATGTTTGTTGGCCATTTTATTTTGGCTGTACAAGTCCTTGATCAATATTATCCATTGGTTGTGTCTTTTCCTTATGGGTTTCAGAACGTTCTTTGTGAATTAAGGGTATTAAATTTGTATGCATATTGTAGCTTACCGGTTTGCTTGCCTTTTAACTCTTTATGGTATTTTTGCCATACCAAACTTTAAAGACTTGGAAGAGAAGCAAGGGTGTGCCTCCATCCACTTTCCTCTTCTGCACTGCTATGTGCAGAACCAATGGTAACCAGTTGATCCTTGTTTTATTCCTATTATTTCCCCACTGCGTTGATGCTGGCTGTTTGAGACAGACAGTAAAATAGAAGGGGAAAAAAATGAAGGAAAAACATTTCCTTTTCATGATAAAAGCTAAATCTAAAGAACAAATCAGGAATCAATTTTTGGATTTTATCTACTGCTTTTTACATCCAAAGAGCCACTGACATGTTTTTTTTCTCTTTTGGTGTATTAATACTAAATATAATAAACCCTCAATTGTCATAGTGAATTATTCTCCTATACACAGCCCATAAAGTAGGACATTAAAAGTACAGATTGGGAAGTCAGACTACTGGAGTCTAAGTCTTGGCTCTGCTATTTATTAGCTGTATAACCCAGGACAAGTGACCTAATGTCCCTATGCCTTAATTGCCTCATGTATAGAATGGGAGCAGTAATAGTGTATCTGCCTCACAGGGCTACCGTGAGGATTAAATAGGATAATGTGCATGGTACCTGGCAAATAAAAAGCACCAACAGTAACTACTGTTCTCAGTAATATACTGTTGGATTAGACATTGACTTTACTTATGAATTTATCATGAATATTCCTAAATGAAATCAGTTCTTTGTTTTGGCAATCTATGTTAATCTGATACCTGGATTACACTATCTTTTAAAAACATTTCGGGAACTTTCCTTCTGTCTATATACTCTAGTAAAAAATTAATACTTTATAAAGATTAATATTTTCATAAAGTGCTTTCTATAATCAGTAAAGAAACCTACAAAATTTTCGAGTAGGAGGGAAGAATAGGCAGATGATGTAATGGGAGAGTAGTGACTAGATGAGCAGTTGTCCAGCTAGCCCCATCTCTGCCATGGCCATGGGGGTCACAGGCCCTCTATACGAGGATGTTGAACTAACACCCAAAATGCCTCTCCCCTCTCTCTGACGCCTCTGAGCAGATGTTAGACGTGTACAACTACTTGGTGCCCACTTGTTTTAACTACAGCTATCCCGAAGGAGAACAAACCTCACAGTGTACTTCCTTTTTTATTATCACCATCCCCCCAATATTTTTACTTAAATGAACATCAAGTGTAACAGAATGGCAGAAAAGATTTTACTGGGAAAATACTGGATATTTTCTCCTATGAAGGCCAGGACTTAAGAGTTGAATATAGATATGAAAACCTCAAATTTTCAATGGCTACTGGTCAACTGTCCAGATTTACCAAAATTTTAATTTTCATCCCTGGGTTCACTCTTGTATCACATTAAAATCCTAGGTGGTCGTTCAGAGGACTTCTTCATACAGCAGAAATATTCTAAATACAGGATAAACAAAAGTAGCTAAGTTCTATCTCAAAAGAAAGTGCCATAATTTATCCAGATTTGGAAAAACAAGCTCTTGGGAAATTTTCACTACTGAGACAAATGTAAATGTACATACTTTGTTTAAATTATACCATATTCAATTAAAAAGTACTGACACATGAGTAACCAATAAAGATTAGGTAACAATGACTGTTAAGCACTACCTTTTACAGAGCATTATGCGACGGATATGACACTTCATGTTTATTTCATCACCTAACATGCCCAATCACCCTATGAGGTAGGAATTTCTATACCTTTTAATATATTAGGAAATTGAAGCTCAAAAAGGTCAAGCCACTTGGCCAAGATACTGGGACTAGGATTATAATTTAAATTTCAAAACCCATACTTTGAATATCTGCAGTCAAATGAGTGACTGAAATTACATCCAGCCATGCAATTAAATGCAGGACTATTTGTTTCTCACTCTAATACTTACTGGGTGTAGCACTGACAATGGAAAGATACTTTTTAAATATACCATTTTAATGAATAATAACCATTCTGGAAAGCTGAAAAACAGAGTCTACAAAAAAGTTACTTCTAAGACTAAGAATCAAATTTGCCATCAAAATAACTACTATTTTATTATTTTATTGGATTATTTGCAGAGTCGTCATAGATAATTTCTAGATTAGACATGTTGACTTCAATCCATTTTTATTCAATTTAAAAAAATAATAAAACACTTTTATTAAACACTTCTATTGAACATGTTTAGGTAAAATATCTCATTGAGTTTATAAACCCAAATATTAGTGACCGAGTAATAAAAATGAAAAAATTAGTCTATTTTCATGTTCCACATACAATAAAATGCAAAACAAGCATAATAGACATCTTATATGAATATTTGGGTTTCACAGAAAATATTAGAATGCTGACACAGGCATAAACAGTTATTCTTAAAAATGTCATCCTGTGATTACAAGCAGATTATATAATAGACTTTATGCTTATGTCTTATATTGTACTTCCAAAAATTATTTTAGATATAACCCTATTCTAAACATCAATTCAAAAATTTACCTTACTTTAGCTAAGGAGAAATGAAAATGTATATAACAGTTTGACACTAAAGCTGACTTTTCATATTTTGGACAGAGCAAATTTGAAAGAAACACTTCAACTGAAGCAACTTTAAAGGTAAAGGTTATGTTTTAGTAAAATGAAATCAGTAAGATTTACTTAGAAGACTGGAAAAAGTCCCCTTAATAACTATCTTTGTTTAAAAAAAAAAAAAAGATTGTAACTATTCCCAGTTCTTTCTTTTAAACAAAAGATTGTCATCTAGGTGAGATGTTTAGAGTAGATATGCAATGTTTTCCTAGAAAAGAGACTTTTGTAATAGATCTCAAAGTAAAAAATAAATTTAATCCACCTTCGTTCAGGATTGAAGTCATACCTCAAATTAATCTAACAGATCTTAGTTTCACCAGGTAAAATTGCTAACGTGAAAGCTTCTAAAATTCTTGTTTAAGATATTTCTTTCTTCAAAATCTTTAAGATAATTTTTAGGCTTACTTTTTATTTTTCTATAAGTACAACTTCAACTATGAAATTCAGTTCAGTCCTCTGCATATGTCAGACGATGCTACAAATCTTTTGTATTTCTCTTCCAACTATCTAGCTGTGAAAAGGGAAAAAAAAAAATTTGAAAATAAAGTCCCTAAATTGGCCGAAATATACTTAAAGAAACTTACATTAAAGGTGAAATTATCTCCAAAGTGACTCTGGTTTCCCCAACATCTCCCAGTCTATCTTAGAAAAAACAGGATATTCTGCAAGAAGGAATCCGACAGTAGGACATAGTGACGTAGATTATGCTGAATGGTTGGTCACATATAGACTTGTACAGACTTTGTATTCAGCCAAATGCTTCCAGATGATGAGCATAAGATGATAAATTAATAGGGACAGAAATCTTTGAAGACAAATAAGGACATTGGAAAGCAAAAGGTTGAAAAGGAAAATTTGATACGTTTCCTTGAAATGGTGCATATTTTTCTCCTCAGAAGAGAAAAAGTTGTAAGATACATTCTTAATTTTGACTTTTCTTTGGAAGACAATAAATGTCTGTGCCAAAAGATTTCTTATCTTAAAATGAAAGTGTATGAGAGAAGAGACTCCTTAAAAAAATATATATCAATCATACCTTGATAAATAATTCTCCAGTGTAGGGTAGGGGGCTTTCTAATTCTAAAAGTAAAAATCCACAATTTAAATTTAATCTGGAAGGAATCTAAGCATGAGTAAGCTTAAACTACTGTCTGAATCACTGAATTGGTCATATTATTCTATTTTAAAAGTGTACGGATTTTACTGAAAGATAACCAATTGCAACATAAAAAGTATGGTTTCAAGGTCTGTTCTTGGTCACTCCAGAAACTCCGTTTGCACAGTGTTCATAATTTCAACAAAACCCTAAAAAGTTCTTTCCAAAATGAATTTTTCCAACCTACTGAACAGAATTCATGCCCACACTCTGATGTTCATTTCAGCAGCATTTGTCTCTGTGAAGTACATCAAAATCACTCAAACATCAAATTGGTGATTTGATAGAATGATTTATTTTCCCATTACAGGAAAGTCATGAGTGACTTGTTCTGAGGTATGTTTCTGAGCTATGAAGAACATCTATCAGAAAGCTCCACACTTGAAGGTTCCTCTTTAGGGGATAACATTTTATGGCTGGACAGTCTCTGCAGGTACCAGATTCCCTGTTGTATCCAACTGCATACATTTACACGTGCATGCAGACACAGGACACTCGGCATGATCCCTGAAAAATAGGTCAAGTCACAGTTAAACATCTAAATTACACATACATACATACATTTATATATATACCTATCAATATCTATAAGCAATTTTTCAAATGGCATTCGAAAATTACAGGAATTAAAACCCAAAGACAAAAAGCATTAAAAGCATTAAACTAGAAATGAGTGCCAACCTGAACATGGGGAGCAAGTTACTGAAAAATGAACAGCATTACTTTCTAAATATATAATAAGCTATCTCATTTACAGTTATGAATGTGACAGGGATGTGCTCAGAGTTTAAATTAAAGCCAATGTGACAAACTGGGTGTAAAAGTTATAGCACTGAAGAGTACAGGGCCACTGATACTACTCAAAGTAAAAGTTAAATATGGTCTTGAGTCTCCACTGTATGAAGTGCATACTTACTACATAACAAACTTATTTACAAGATAACTAATGTGGGAGTTTGACATGTATTCTATCATTGAATTCAGTTACATACTATATATTATATATGATAGGATATTCGGTCAGTCGTAAAAAACTGTAAATATATCCTTTCCTCAAGTAAAGTTAAATAATGCTTTTCAAATATTTAACCCATACATAATATTTAAACAATATCTTATACAAGTATTACTTTTATAGTTTAAGATTACATAGGCTAGTGATAGAAATGTTCACACCACCTTTGTTAACTTAAGTGACAGTATAAAAGAAATTCATCCTTTGGCTGTATAAACCTGAACTATTTAAAAGGCCATCTGCTTTATCTCCTCTAACTCCAAGCCTATTAAAGAAAGAATGGGGACTTCCCTGGTGGTGCAGGGGTTAAGAATCCGCCTGCTAATGCAGGGGACACAGGTTTGAGCCCTAATCCAGGAAGATCCCACATGCCGCGGAGCAACTAAGCCGTGCGCCACAACTACTGAGCCTGCGCTCTTGAGCTCGCGAGCCACAACTACTGAGCCCGTGTGCCACAACTACTGAAGCCTTCATGCCCTACAGCCTGCACACTGCAACAAGAGAAGCCACTGCAATGAGAAGCCCCTGCACTGCAACGAAGAGTAGCCCCCGCTCGCTGCAACTAGAGAAAGCCCGCGCACAGCAACGAGACCCAATGCAGCTAAAAGAATTAATTAGTTAAAAGAAGGAATGTGCTGATTACCTGAACCAACTAAGCATGTGTCCAGCATGCCCACCGTGTCTGCAATTGTGACACCATGTAAACCAGTTGTTAAACTGAGCTAATTTTTTGTCTTTGCTCAAGTCTACTTTTTCATCTGATTTGGAGCCTCCTATGGGTTAAAGACAGTGATCTTCATTAACTATATCATAATACTTTATTCAAAGTTTCTTAAAAGGTATTTCTAAAATTATGTCAAAATACAAATCACATATCATACTGAAACAGCAATTTTAATGCTAGAATCTAGTTTAGATTGAAAAATATACCAAATAACCAGTTTCCTTATATTTTTAATAGTCAATAATAAATGGAAAAATAGAAATTATCAAACCCACTTAGAAGCAATCTGAATGAACAATTTTAGAGAAACAATCAGTAGTTTAAAAAACTTCCCATAGGGGCTTCCCTGGTGGCGCAGTGGTTGAGAGTCCGCCTGCCGATGCAGGGGACACGGGTTCGTGCCCCGGTCCGGGAGGATCCCACGTGCCGCGGAGTGGCTGGGCCCGTGAGCCATGGCCGCTGAGCCTGCGCGTCCGGAGCCTGTGCCCCGCAACGGGAGAGGCCACAACAGTGAGAGGCCCGCATACCGCAAAAAAAAAAAAAAAAACTTCCCATAAAGAAAATACCAAGTCCAGTTTACAGGTGAGTTCTACCAAACACTGCAAGAACAGGTAATTTTCATCTACACAAACTTTTCCAAAGAATAGGAAAAAAGGGGCAATTTCCCAATGCACTTCATGAGGTGGGTACAGCTTTGCTAACAAAATCAGACAAAGCCAATATGAGAAAGATTATAGGCCAATCTTCCTCCTGAACAGACATAAAATCCTAAGTAAAACATTACCAAATAGTATGATTTAGCAATTCTACTTCTAGGAAAATGCACTGGAGAAACTTCTGTGTATGGTAAAAGGAGACATATGTATGAATGTTCATAGCAGCCCTGTTCATAACAGTAAAAATCTGGAAACCAAGTGTCCATCAATAGTAGAATAGAAAAATTTGTGTAGTCATAAATGGAATACAAAGCAGTAATTTAAAAAAGGAATAAATGACCACTACATTAATCAGCATAATTGAAACTAAAAAATAGAAGAAAAAACCCCAACTCCAATGTTGAGCAAAAAAGGCTTGTTGAAGGACATATGTGTATGACTCATTTACATAGAATTTAAAACACAGATGACAGTAAACGTGTTAAAAAAACTATACAGACAAGCAAGAGACGAAACTAACACACAATTTAGGACAGTAATGACCTTTGGGAAGAGCCCAAAGAGGTGGTATGAAGTAGGGAGAAACAATCCAAGGCACTAGTATAAACAATGCTATCTTAAAGCAGAGTAAAAGACTCACTGATGATTGATTTATCATTGTACACGATGTACACATATAGTACATTACTATACATTTGTTATTCACAAAAACTTGAAGAAAAATGTATTATTACACATGTACATTTATACATGTACATCTACACACAAATTTACATAACTTTTAGTGCTTGAAAAATGCTCATTCTATTAATTTTGGCCACCTTAATATGTTTTATTTTGTTCTAAAACAGCAAATCAAATTATTTTAAGATATATAATTAGAGATAAGAATAGAAAAATGAGTAAGTAAAAATATTAAGTTTAATTAAGCAATTGTGTACCTATTAAGACATAATGCTATGTTCAAAATTTCACCTGGGCCATTGCTGGTCACACTGTAATGACCGCAATTGTCTTGTAAACAATTATTTAAAATACCCATCTCTTTTTGCTAATGGTATGGAGATCAAAGGATGTGAAGGTGGTTCAAGAATTTAAGATGTACACACACTGAAATTCTTCCTAAAAGCTTCATAAAAACAATTAATAGTGAAAGAGAGAAAAAGAGAGAAGAGAAAAAGGAAATACAGACCTTTTAAATATAAGGTATTTTATACCTTTGTGTATAGTTCTCATTAGTAATTTTCACTTTGTTTTTGTAACTTCAAATACAAAGAGAAAACAGACTGAGTCCAGAACAAATTAATCCTTATGTTTCTGATGAAGCTGAAAATAACAGCTCTACCTCACTGCCATGTGAGAAGGCATTTTAAGATCAAACAGCTTTTAAATTTAAAAGATTTATAGTGAATTATGAAAAGTGCTATAGAATAGTTGAGGGTAACTAAAGTTTCACTTAGGCACTAACAACAACAATAATAATAAAAAAAAGAAGAGTAAGAAAGAAACGAATATATAATCTTAACTTTTAAAAATGTATCATACCTAGAAGTTAAGCTCTATAAGGACAGCGATTTTTATCTGTTTTGTTCACTGTAACATTTCTAGCACTTAGAAAAATAGCTACGAAACAAACACTGTTGAATAACGTTTATAATTTTTAATGCTAAATATTACTGTTTATAACATAAACATTATAATTATAAACTCAGTGAGACAGTTTCAATAGAGTTCCAATCCTGAAAGCACAAGTGACTGTAAAAATTTGTAACCCTCAGTTAAATAAGCTTATGGAAATTCTGGCCATTTGGATCACAAAGCATGATGGATGGATGCCATCTCTAATTGCAGGCAAAGCAACACAGAGGTTTGTATACCTAAATCTTTAAACTGCCATGAGCCAACATTTGATTCCTATCAGGTCCTATTTTATTCTGGAACTCAGATTTTTCTGATTTTACAGAATAAAAAAAGAAAATGCTTATTACTTTGTAATTAACTCAGCTCAGTAATGCCTTTAAAGATCAGATTCAGGCTCCCCTAATTTTCCTACACTGTTTCCTAGGCTCTGTCACACTGATGCACTTGGTAGTTCCCATACACTCCCTGTACTTATCAACTTCACTAATCTCTTTACCTTAGTTCATGCTTTGTACTCTTTGCCTACAACCTGGATAGGCTTCCCTAAAATCTTCACATATTTAAATCTATCAGACTTTAGAGGACCAACTTAAATGGCATCTTCTTTTTGAGGTTTTTCAGATATGCTTCAGATAGAAGCAATGTTACCCTCTTTCAAAATTCCTAACATTTTCTTTATATAATATCCCTTATTCACCTCAGAGAGCTAAATGCATTTCAGAATTTGGAATCTTTGGGGATGTTAGGAAAATAATGAGCAAATATTATATAACACCTGCAGGAAAAGTCTGAGGTACCATCTTGTAATTAAACACATTAGCATTTCTGCAGTGAAACATATGAATGTTCACAAGTAAACAAGAGAAATAAAAACTTTAATAACTTCACATCAATTCTGAACAGATTTTTTCTTTTGCCAAATGAGATTATTGTAAATTCATTTAAAAAAAAATTTTTGGCTTTTCAGATCTTTAGAGATTTTGGAATGACAGATAAAAGATTCTGGACTAGTATTTATTTTCTAGAACATATAATTTCTTATTTTACATTAGCTATCCATGCTCATTATACCATAAGCTCCACGAGGATCTTTGAGTCATCCTAGCACATCAGCCTTAACTTAGTGCATTAAACATGTACTCAAATCTATATAAAGAAATTATTTCTGAAGCAAATTTAGAAAAAAATTTTTGAAGCAAATATGAGAAAATGTTAAGACTTGATAAACCTGGGTGTTGAATATTCGTTAAATTAACAGTCTCTATAACAGAGAACTTAAAATGTTTTATGATTTAATTTTCTTCAAATTCCAGAAAATTGCTTTTATCTTTTCTTACCTATTTCAAAAATAGAAAAAACTGAAAAGCTAGTATCTAGCAAAAAGAAACAGCACTCTAGCCATTACAGCTTCCTGAGGCTTATGGTCCAAAAGACATATTAAGTTGAACTATTTCTATGCATCTCAGTTCACATAGAACTTATTTACACTATATTTTGCCTCCTTGTTCTTTCATTGTAGTAGATTTTTATTCCCAATTGTTATTTTCTATTTATTTTTATCAAGGACGTATAAAAGTGATCAACATGCAATGTTAAAAATGAAAAGCCTTGATTTAAAGCTTAAGTCAAAACTAACATGCGCATTTGAAAACATCACATATTGCATTTGTTAAAAAAAAGGCACTATGTTGAAAAATAACTTAATGATACTAGCAAATCTCTTTCACAGATGTTAATGTAACAATAAAACAGACTATTTACAAGAACCAGCTACAGAACAGAATTCCAGAATTTCACAACTAGAAGGGATCTCCCAGTCCAACACCTCATATGTAAGAGCACTAAAGTGACTCTCAAGGTCACCAACTAAATGTCACAGAACCAGAACTACAACAGGCATTCTAATACCATACTCAGTTCTTTATTCCTTATTCATTTACCAGTATGCCAGATATTCAAATGTTTTTCATTAAATTTTTTGCTATAGCATCATTTTCAAGTTATATAAATAAATGAAATGTTTCTAGCCAGTAGGTACATTATATTCAATTATCTACTGTTCTCAAAAATTTTCTCTATATGTTTACTTTAAGCAGTAAACAATGTTAATATTTCTAACCATTAAAAAAGTATATATATTTACTAGGTAGCTGACAAATATAGCAGAAGCCAACACCAAAACTTAGAAGTAAAGGGATCTGACTTCTAGGTTAATACATTCTCTACATAGTTTCACAGGTAGATTTTGAACATGAAATAAGAGAAAATGTCAAAGTGCTTTGAGACTATCAAAAATTCTTTATGCACACAAGGTATTTGTTACTAGATGGGGCCACAGTGACTTT
This sequence comes from Phocoena sinus, assembly GCF_008692025.1. Classification (NCBI taxonomy): domain Eukaryota; kingdom Metazoa; phylum Chordata; class Mammalia; order Artiodactyla; family Phocoenidae; genus Phocoena; species Phocoena sinus. Next base: position 61,807,482 of record NC_045771.1, on the reverse strand, counting down.
TAAACATAAAATATGAGGGAGCTCCTCTTAGAAAAAGTGGTAAGAAAATGTTATAAGATTATTTAATATTTAAGCTCTTCTCACGAATGTTAAATTGGCAAGCATCTATGAGATTACCTGAGATATCATGGATATAGATTTTACTTTTAATGTACAGATTTCATAGAGAACACAAAAACCTTCAAGCCAGCAAAGTGGCTTGCTCTTAGAAATAATATAAACTCAAGTTGGTATGTCTTTTATTTACAACATTAAATCAATTATGTAGAAACAATTTCAGCTCCAAAAAGTATACTGTAGAATTATGTCATACCAGGACAACTAGAAACAGGTGTTCCCATATTGATGAGGCAAAGTGCACATCGAGGAAGGGGTTTTCGACAGCCAGGGCAACTTGTGACTTTAGATTTTGTTGGTGAGCCACTGACACCATACTGACTAAAACCTCTGCCCTGATGGGGCACAGTTGAGCAGCTGTAGGAGATAGACTTTCCACAAAAATTGCAACTCACAAACACCTATAAAACAAATGAAAGGAGAAATAAATATAATGCAAACTTTATGAATAAAATAAATATAAAATAATCAAAGTTTGATCCTAACAAATTACTTTTAAATAATTTTTAAATTTTATTGTGTATTATAAAATAATTTATCTGCTAGGTTGATGAGCTCTATTTAAGACTTCCACTTAGCAGTTACATTATTTGAATACTTCTTCTCTGTTACCTTTGTTTAGTTATATTCTTCCTAACATCACTGTGATCTACAGAAAAAAATAACAAGGACTTTAGAGTTCACCCTGGGACATTACAAAATATCCCATTATGACTTTTGACACAAAGTTCAATGATATTATCTCCTAAACAAAATTTTCTTGTAAATAAAACTCTCATTTCCTAAGATAAAAAGGAGTTAAGGATCCTATAATAGCTAAAACTTTAGAATAATAGCAATATAAACAGTTAATTACGCCTTTATATTAAACTCCTAGACTCTTGAACACTTATGATATAGATTAGTAACAAATATTATCATGTAATGCTATTTGATTAATACTCAGGTTGTTTTAATACAAACAGTAATTTCTCAAATTTCTAAAATAAGAAAATAGCACCATCCAGTGCTCACATGGAGCATATACCTGATATTTAACGTCTGAACTCAGACACAGTAATTTCACGTCAAGTGCTTTACGTAATAATTGATCTCACGTTGCTTTTTTTGTGTGTGTGGTACGCGGGCCTCTCACTGCCGTGGCCTCTCTCGTTGCACAGCACAGGCTCTGGACACACAGGCTCAGCGGCCATGGCTCACGGGCCCAGCTGCTCCGCGGCATGTGGGATCTTCCCGGACCAGGGCACGAACCCGTGTCCCCTGCATGGGCAGGCGGACTCTCAACAACTGTGCCACCAGGGAAGCCCACATTGCTTTTTTTAAATTGAAGTATAGTTGATTTACAATATTGTGTTAGTTTCAGGTGTACAGCAAAGTTATTCAGTTATATATATATTCTTTTTCAGATTCCTTTCCATTATAGATTATAACAAAACAGTGAATATATTCCCTATGCTATACAGTAAATCCTTGTTGTTTATTTTATATACAGTGCTGATCTCATGTTTTTTTAAACTACTGCTTAAAGAAAAATAAATTTCTATGTCTAATTAGACATATAGATATATATATATACTGTTAAAGAAACAAGTCCTGCCTTATTACATATAACAGTGAAGAAAGTGTCAATATGTAAGTGGAATGTGTAAGAACATACAGTAGTTTCGATTCTGAAAGATCTTGGAATGTATTAGAAATCCTTGGACAACCCTAGGACTGATTTAGGTTTGCCTAAGATCCTCTAGACCTGCTGTGGTTTGCTCTGTGTCAGACTAAAGCTCAAGTCACTGAGATGATTGTTAGGAAGTGGCACGATCGAAAAAACAGGAAGATTAAGGACAAAGTGCACTCTGGGATAGATAAAGACATGGGAACTCAACATGAGCAAAAGAATGAGTATACTGATAACAATTTATTAAATTGAACCCTCAATTTATCCTATACAACATGCTGTAAATAAACACTTCTATTTTTTGGCTGGGCTATTAGGTACATGTTACAATTTGATTCTCTCCAAAACAATGTACTTACCTGTGCTAAAGGCTTAGAACTGGGATCCAACTTACTCCTGTGAATATCAAATTCAGCTCGTTTGTGCCAAAACCTCCAGGCATCTAATAAATTTCTATAATTCTCAATCCAGTACTGAACTCTTTCATCTTTAAGAACATCTAAGGGAGAACCCTAAAAAGAAAACATGAATTATTTCAGTTTTGAAAATTTTCCTGGGTAAGCCTGAAGATTCTAGGCAACATGCGAGTATGCATCACATGGGAAGAAACAGGCCTCTTTTTTTGCCAAAAGCTGGCTCCTAATGAGAATACAGATAAAATAACTGATGGAAGCTTCATTAATTTACTTTAAGTTGGCCTCTACCAACGACATAAATATGCACTGTATATACCATTATATCCTGCCAGGGAAATGTAATTTTCTACCTCTTATTTAGGTGTAAAGACCTAAGAGCAATCAATTCACCTTCCTAGTTGAATGCAGTAAAAAAAAGACGCAAATCTTTTTTGTCCCAACAATTAAAACCTCTAGGTTCACAAAATATATTTACTATCTCATCTAAATACACACCAAAATTGCTCAATCATATTTAAAAATAATACTGAGCCTGGTCCTTCATATCTAGCAATGTATTGTGGATTAAGATGCTATTTTTGTATACCTATTTATCTAAAAGTTAAAAATGCCTATTCTCTCCCTCACCTTCAATTAAAATATATATTTATCACCTTCAAATTTAAAAAAAAAAAAGAAGAAAGAAAGAAAAAAACCAAAACTGAATCAAAAATGTTTAGTTCTTTTGCCCCTAGGCCACAGTGAAAAGGAACAATTCCTTTTCCTTAAATTTACTTTAGATTCCTTCTCATTAAGAACTTCAATTTTTTTGCCACTAAGACTTTTCCTAGAGCTGTATTTTCCCTGGCAGCTGTGACATTCCACATTTCACCTACACTTGCTTTGGGTTTTCGCAGAATGCTTTTAGCTCTGTTGAGGATATTGTCCTTATCTTCACATGATGAAGAAAGCAGAGAAAGCCTCTACCTCCAATGATGCTACGGCCATTAATTTAAAGCCAAGTTTTTCCAGTTCTGTTTGGAGGCCACAGAGAAAGTAAAATGTCAGAGGCAACTTAGCATGCATCTTATGGAAAAAGGGAAGAAACCTATAACAGCTAATAAAGACAATCTACCTTTAGACATTCCATCAAAATAGAAGCATATCTTTCACCCAGTAATTAAGTATTAATTTCAATTACTAGAGTTAAATTTAGCTAAAAGAACATGTGAAAAAACTCACAGTTGACAACTTCATTTCTTAAAAAATAAACATCTACTACAGTCCTAATTATGACCAACTAGGCAGAACTAAGTACTAAAGTATAATACAATCCCTGATTTAAAAAGAAAATCCACAGAAAAATCAGAAATCTTCATACCCCACTCTTTCCCCTTCCACGGCAGTGAGGATAAACTAAGAAATAATCTGGTCAATATTTGGTAAGTCTTCTCTAGAACCGCCCCAATAAAACTTAAAATCAAGGTCTGAAAAAGTCTACAGAGAAAACAGTTCAGAGATTAAGTCTGACCAAATTAAAATTAGAAGAGCTTGGGAAATGCCATGGGCTTCCCACAGTAACAAAATGTAAGACCTAAGTGATCAGCAAGTAACTAAACTTCCAAAAGAATTAACCAACATTCTTCAGAAAAAAAGGAAAAGAACCTAGATGTCTATAATATACTGCAAACAATGGCCAGTATTCAATAAAAAATCACTAGACATATAAAGAAACAGGTAAATGTGTTTCAAAGTAAAGGAAAAAGGCAGTCAATAGAACTAAACCTTAAATAGCCCTTATGTTAGAGTAAGTAAAGATCTAAATGCAGCTATTATTCAGACTTAGTGGAAAATAGTGTTTTAATTAGTAAACAGATAGGGCTCTGAGCTGAAAAATATAAACTATAAAAAAATGGAGACTCTGGAACTAAAAAGTACAATAACTGAAATTAAGAATTCCCTGGAAAACCTAACATCAGATAGAAGGTGCCAGAATAACCAATTAACAAATCAAAAGAATTTATCCAATTTGAAGAACAGAAGAAAAAAGGAAAATAAACAGAGCCTCAGATATCTGTGGGACAATATCAAATGGTTTAATATACGTGCAATAATAGTCCAAGAAGGGGAATGAGATTGGGGCAGAAAAAAATATTTAGAGAAATAATGCTTGAAGACTTCCCAAATCTGATGAAAAACACTGACTTGCAGATCCAAGAACCTCAGTGAATCACAAGCAGGATAAAAAGAACCACAACTATGCTTCAAGGGTTAAACTGCTAAAAATCAAAAGAAAATCTTGAAAGCAGCCCAAGGAAAAATGAAGCATTACATGGGGAAAACAAGGATAGTAATATGTGACTTCTCATCAGAAACAATGGAGGCCAGAACACTGTGAAACAACGTCTTTGAAATGCTGAAAGAAAATGAGCGAAATAGACATTTTCAATTAAAAGTAGGCTGAGAGAATCCGTCCCCAGTAAATGTGAACTATAAGAAATGCTAAAGAGAAAGACCAAAGGGAAACAATATGAGATGGAATTTGAGTCTCTGGTAAGGAATAAACAGTACCAGGCATGGTAAATAATAAATATAAAAGCCCATGTTTTCATTCTTCACATAATTTACATAAAAGACAACTGACTGTTCAAAGCAAAAATAACAACACTAAGTTGGAGTTTATAATGGATGTAGAAGCAAAATACAAGACAATAGGACAAAGGAGGGGGATTTGTAAACGGAATTACACTGTTGTAACATGAAATATGAAGCAAAAAGCGGAAAGTGTCAGGTGTGAGGTAAGAAAGAGAAAAGGTGAAGTAGGAAGCATGATGTATCAGGTGTGAAATGTAAAGTAAGAGGAGGTAAAATGTTGACTGATGAGTTAAGGATGTGTATTGTTAGACCTATAGCAACTACTCAAAAGAAGAAGATAATGAAAAGGGGTATAGCTAAAAAGCTAACAGATAAAGTGAAATACTAAAATATTCAATTAGCCCAAAAGAAGGCAGGAAAGGAACAGAAAAACAAAAGGAAGAAGAAAAAGCAAAACAGAAAACTAGGAGCAAGATGATAGACTAAATCTTGACCATATAAATATAAATGGAGGGAACTTCTCAATTCAAAGGCAGCTGATCATCAGACTAGATTTTTTTTTAAAGCAAGATTCAATTACACACCATATTTTTTTTTTTTTTTTTTTTTTTTTTTTTTGCGGTACGCAGGCCTCTCAGCGCTATGGCCTCTCCCGTTGCGGAGCACAGGCTCCGGATGCGCAGGCCCAGCGGCCATGGCTCACGGAACCAGCCGCTCCAAGGCATGTGGGATCTTCCCAGACCGGGGCACAAACCCGTGTCCCTGCATCAGCAGACAGACTCTCAACCACTGCGCCACCAGGGAAGCCCTACACACCGCATTTTAAATGTATTTTATAAACCTTGTTAAGAGGTTACCAACCATTTGCATTCCATAGCCATATATCTACAGCTTGGTTTAACAAATGTGAACTCATTTCAGTAAGAAAACAATGATACCTTATGCTATAGAAGGACACCTTTTCTTCCATGGTCAGTGGCCTGTTACCTTAGGGTAAGTTTACATTGCGGTTTGTGGGCCAATCAATATCTACTTTTGTTCATAAGAAGGTAGGGTGGCGGAAGGGGGCATTTTACTTTGCTTAGCCAGTATGCAGCATGCTATCATATTGTATAAAAGGATAAGGACAGGAAAGAGAACACTAAGAAGGATAAGATTAGCTGGAGGGCCACAGGAAATCTCAGGAAAAAGCTCTAAAATGTCACATTTCCAACAAAAGCAAAGTAGTAGGGAATCTTTGCCAGGAATCCATTTTTAACCACTGGACAGTAAAAACTGAGAGAAAATAGATGATCAATTATAGCAAATCATGCCCATTTAATAAATAAGGAAATGAGATAATAAAAGGGAATAATGAGAATTAAGACAGCTGTGTGCAACTTGCCTTCTGTATTTCAAGAAAAATGTATAGTAATTCAGATCAGGGAAAGGCAATCTCTTTGTAGAAGGTGTTGTTCTGTCAACAACTGGAGAAAACGAAGAGACGTGTCTCGGCTCCATTTGAGCTTTACATAAATTCAAGACTGACACTTCTCAAAGTGAAAGGAAAACCCAGATAACCCAATGCAGGAGGCTTAGGGACGTAAGGTAAGGCAGAAGTCCTGTAGATCAAGTGATTTAAAGCTAAACGTCTTCTAAAGATCGTCAGCAAGCAACAGGGCATATCCATTCAGTGAGGGAAGAAAATACAGAAGGCTAAGCATTTTTTTTCTCCTTAAAATATTGCTGCCACCAGGTTGCGCTAACCTGTAACATGCAGTAACTTGCTGTTTGTACATCTCCAGTTCGGTCAACATAACTCTCCATTAAGTCCACTCCATCTTTAGTAAGGCCTGTAAGCAGTATTCCTTCCAAATTTCCAGCCTCTTTCATTTCATTGGTCAACTTTTCGATGTACCTATTTAACTGGAAAATTCAAAGTGATTTTTCTAAAGCAATCCATTTGACTATTTGTATTTTCTGCTTCATAAATTCTACATTTGAAACAATTTTACTCTTAAGGGAAAACAGTTTAAAACAAAAGCCCATGTAAAAATCTAGATATGTGATCTCTAAGAAGTCTGCATCTATTATAAATTACAATACAGCATTCATGATCATTTAAAGTATTTTTTTTAAAAGGCATGGTATTTACTATATTTTGATAATTGTTCTATAAAAGATCCACAGAGGGTTTACTATTTTAAATTTAAAGAGAACTGTCCTTATTATTTTGCAAAGTTATTGATGTCTATTATACAGTACAAAGTAATAAAGTCACAGAATCTGAGTTGGAAGGGAACTTCAAGATTACCAACAATAACCATTTCTTGTATTATATATAGGATGGATAAACATTAAGGTCCTACTGTATAGCACAGGGAACTATATTCAATATCCTCCTGTGATAAACCATAATGGAAAACAATATGAAAAGGAATACATATAGGTAAAACTGAGTCACTCTGCTGTATAGCAGAAATTAACGCAACACTGTAAAACAACAATACTTCAATAAAACTTAAAAAAAAAGACCTTGCAAATCTCTTGGGATTTTGATCTGTAAAGCTCATGGGTCCTTTACAATCTTATCCTAAACAAACAAACACAAAAACAAACCATTTCTTATAAGGTCTTGCCTGACTTTATCCTACCCCAAACTCTAGCCAAGATGGCTTTATGTTCCCCAGCACTTTCTCATTATTGTAGTACTCAGCACAACATATTACCAGTTGCTTATGAGCATTTCTCTCTCACTATCTACATAGCATATTCATGTACTAGCTGTTTATTGTATTAAAAAATAAAGGAATCCTTTGATAGCATCACTAAGAGGTGAGTTTAACATCTACTGATTAATCTCACTCACCACAGCAGAAATAAACTAAAATATTAAGTCAGCATTTTTTTAAGTATAGTTGGTTTACAATGTTTTTAGTTTCAGGTGTACAGCAAAGTGTTTCAGTTATACACATATATATCTATCCTTTTTCAGATTATTTTCCCTTATAAATTATTACAAGATATTGAGTATAGTTCCCTGTACTATACAGTAGGTCCTTGTTAAATCAGCATTCTTCAGTAAGTAAACTTAGGTATGATACATGTTTATAATAGCCCAATCTAATAAGAAATTATTACCTCACTTTTTAGAAGAATTTATATATAAACCTCACAGATATATATTTATACATAAAGATTAGTTTCTTAATCCAGTGACAGTAAATATATATGTATTTTTTTTTTGCAGTACACAGGCCTCTCACTATTGTGGCCTCTCCCGTTGCGGAGCACAGGCTCTGGACACACAGGCTCAGCGGCCATGGCTCACGGGCCCAGCCGCTCCGCGGCATGTGGGATCTTCCCGGACCGGGGCACGAACCCGTGTCCCCTGCATCGGCAGGCGGACTCCCAACCACTGCGCCGCCAGGGAAGCCTGACAGTAAATATTAATCATTTTAAATATGGAATTAAATCAGTTCTTACCTGACTATCACTAAGAAATTTACAAGCAAATGCCACTCTGTCACGTACCGCAACTTTGTTTTCATACTGAAAAGAAGAGAAAAAGCAAGGAGTTACTTTCGGGTGCTATGAGTTATAAATTTTTGCAGACTAGGTATTTTATACCTAATATATATTTTGATTTTCAAATGTATTAATAGGTTACTGTGTATATACTGGCAGAGCCACTGATCACCTAAGATGTTTTTCTTAATGTAACTCTCAGGAAACTCAGTGCTAAGGTTATTGTCCATAGAAAGTAAAGATTTACCTCTTAAACTGACCAGGTTTAGCTTAAAACAATTCCAGTTCTGTCTTATATAACTTTAACATAAAACAGAAGCAATGGTGAACAGTTTATCAAATTTAAGATGCCATGTAGTCCTTTCATCATAGAAATTAATTTTAGTGAAACTGAGGAAATCTTTCCTTGGCTTCTAAGTTAATCAACAAGTCTAGGAAATCTATGAATGACCAGTAAATATACCAGCTCAGGATTTAGAAAGAATATCAATACATGTTTCTAAACACAAAATTTTAAAACATACTTTATAAGTAAATAGACACACTTTCGTGGCTATTGTAGAATACTCTTATATAGGTGGTTTGTGGCAAAATAAGAGGCATTATGATAAATTCTTAAATTTTTGTATACTTGCCAATAATGTAAAATACTATTTTGAAAAGTGTTTACTATAAATATGGAAAGATACAATTAATTTTGTGATAAGTAAAAAATAGTTTAAGGGTGGATAAAGGATCCTATTTCCACTGAAGTCTTCCATGAAATATAGTTTTCCTCCTTTAAATGTAAGTTCACTTCAGTTGATACCTTAGTGTGTTTTCTCAATTATAAAATATGGTTCTGCCCTAAAAAGGGGATATATTTCATACAAATTAGATTTAACTCTTAGACTATGTTGCATGTATTACAATTTTGATCTGGAAAGAGTTATAAATATTCTCTGTCCCATTTTACAGCTGAAAAAACTAAAACCCCAAAAAGTTAACTGACCAGCTAAGGTAACTGTGGCAGAGCAAGGACTCAGACCTTTACCTTCTGATTTCCCAATTCAAAACTTTTCACTAGATTACTATAACTTAACAATTTTTTAAAAAGAACAATGATAATTATCATTACTTACATATAAAGTATAATCAGGGACACTCCTGAAACAGCTTGGAAATATCAATATAAACTTCCTGCTCAAGATATGATATCCCTTACTTATTTAGGTTGTAAGAAAAGAAGGTAGTTTTAATAGGTCACTTAATTGAAAATACAGAAGTTTAACATTTAGACAATATACTTCTCTATCAATTTAAAATCTGAACAATCCATTTCTTTTTCTAGTCTTCATTGTCCTCTACCACTTCCTAAAAGTATCATTTTTTTCTTCAAGATGCAACATTTAAAGTCTTCTGTTTAACAACAAAGAGTAATAATTGTAAAAACAAAACAAAAAAACCCCAACACGCTCTTGGATATTAATTTGAAGTGGTTAGAAAGGTTCAATAGTAATTCGTTAAAAGTAATGAACAAAACACATAAAGAATTGTCAAAATGGACACTAACAACATTTATTAACATATTCATTTATCTCAATAGAATACATGTTTTTATAAATTCTTTGGAACTGACATTTAAATCAATTATCAATGTGTATTTTATAATATTGGGTTGGCCAAAAAGTTCCCTCAGTTTTTAAGTAAAAGTTGACACATTTTTCATTTTCACCAAGAACTTTATTGAACAATATATTCACCATTTTGTTCTACTACCTTCTGCCATTTTTCAGGCAACTTCATAATTCCATCTTCCCAAAATTTTTTATCTTTTTGAACTAAGAACTGTTCCAGGTGCCTATTACAGTCACAATACAATCTAACAAAATTGTTTTGAATGAAGTTAAAAGTGCTACTAGAGCCATCTTACAGAAAAAAATGAACAAACTTTTTAGCCAACCCAATAAATGCTACAATTGCAAAAAAAATAGAAATACATTTTGCCTTAGAAGGTTCTTCTCAGTGCTAGAAAGAAGCCCAACAAATGCCAATAAAGTTGTGGGACTAAGGTGAAGCTTAAAACCCAATAACTAAAACTGATAAGCAACCCTCACTTCTTTCTTTCTGCACTTTGTGATAAAGAACCTATTTGGTGATGTGTTCATAAGTGATTAAAGCAGGAGAGAGAGAAAAAAAAAAAAAAACAGCAATGAAAAGACCAAATAGTGAAAAAATAAAATAGTCCACGGTAAGTAGTGTGATCATATAATTTATCCTCCAATCTGGTACGTGTCTGTGAATGACAAATACTAACTCAGACAAGATACATGGTTATCCTGACCATAACTGATCATGTATTGATTTACTTAATTAAGAAAAAAGCCAAAAACAAAAGCACCATACACACATTTAAAAGATTATATTTCAATATAATATGCATGTTTCTATAGTTGTAGAGTTCTAGAGCTCAGTTCCTAAGCTAAAGGATAAAATCTTATTCCTCCAATGTCCATAAATTGTATCATTAAAACCATTAAAAAAAAAAATCAAGTTCAGTTTGCTATCGGCTAACTCCAAATGTTTAAGATACCTTATTTGAAACAATATAAAATGCATTGAAATATGACATTATTTTATGCAACTGACATTTGAAAATTTTAACAAAATTAGATTAAAAACTCCTATCTTAAAAAGAGAGTCTCATGAAACAGAAATTAGCTTACCAATACTCCATCATAAGATCCTGTTTCACTTGTCAGAAATGCAAACATGACACACAGATACGGGTTGTTTAACTGTAATCGTAAAGTGCTGCACATTTCTCTCCAAAGTGAGTTCTTCTCATCTGTATAACCCGATAAAGCCATTGCTACCACATTAAGATTCAGATCACCTGCGTATTAAAAAGAGACAGCTAATCAAAGTAATCAAAAGCTTAATGTCTCCTAGTTCTTCAACCATAACAAATAAAGATCAGAGGGTGAATTTGCCCCCCAGAAAAATAAGCCCATTAGAATAAGGGTTTTGACATAGACTAGAATATCTGGCAAGAACCACAAACAAAAATTTCCATTTTTATAAAACTTCTACCCATATTGCAAATCCTGTGCAGGACAAGCACATCTTTTAATTCTCAAGTTTTCATCCCAGACAGATTCCTACACAGTATGTTAGCTTAGGACCTAAATGAAGAGTAGTGAAGCAATACTATCAGAATCATTGCCAACTTCATCAACAAGTTAATTTATGTGGAGATGTTTCGAAGTGTTGATAGTAAATATTATTGTATCTCAGGGCTACAGTTTTCAAAATCATTTGTTTTCCTATTCCTACATATATAATGCTCATGCTTATGTATATGTTTTATCAGCAAAGTACTGAAAGGCCAATATTTCAGCATTCTTATTATAGTATTATACTTTTAATTTTTCTAGGACCAAATTAACTATTATTATAGTATTATACTTTTAATTTTTCTAGGACAAAATTAACTATCAGAATGATCACAGAACTGTATTTAGACATATTTGCAACAAAGCATTTGTTACCAATAGTCTTTTAAACATTTGTTCTTAGCAGTTCATACAGCTGCTGATGAGCTGCTGCCTGGCAGTCAGCCCTACGGCTGCCTAGCCATCTAACATTAAGTTTACCTTCAAAAGAGAAAATTAAATTCATCTTTAGCTTTTACTCTTAAGTGTTTTCTACATTTATTATAGCAACTTTATTAGGTTTCTTGATCCTAATCATTTACTCTTTTTTTCCAAATAAAACAGCATTTCCCACTTTATGTTCTTAATAGCCTGTTCCTCATTTCTATGAACATTTTCCCCAAGTTATTTTGTGCCTGCTTCCTGTGCTTACTCTGTTAAAGTCTTTTTTCTTTCTTCCCTTCTTTCTTTCTCCCCCCCCCACCCCGGCTCTTTTTCTTTCCTTCCTTCCTTTCCTTCTCTCTCCCTCTCCCTCTCTCTTTCTTTCCTTCCTTCCTTTCCTTCTCTCTCTCTCTCCCTCTCTCTCCCTCCTTCCCTTCTTTCATTTTTTTAACATCTTTATTGGAGTATAATTGCTTTACAATGGTGTGTTAGTTTCTGCTTTATAACAAAGTGAATCAGCTATACATATACATATATCCCCATTTCTCCTCCGTCTTGCATCTCTCTGCCACCCTCCCTATCCCACCCTCTAGGTGGTCTGAAAGCACCGAGCTGATCTCCCTGTGCTATGTGGCTGCTTCCCACTAGCTATCTATTTTACATTTGGTAGTATATATATGTCCATGCCACTCTCTCACTTCGTCCCCAGCTTACCCTTCCCCCTCCCCATGTCCTTAACTCCATTCTCTATGCCTGCGTCTTTATTCCTATCCTGCCCCTAGGTTCTTCAGAACCTTTTTTTTTGTTTTAGATTCCAAATATATGTGTTAGCATACGGTATTTGTTTTACCCTTTCTGACTTTAACATTAAGAAACAACAACAACAAAGGAATATCTTCTTTGAATCCTGCTTAGAACAATTTATCTCCAAATGGAAAGGAATATTTGATTCACAGAAATCTTTTCTCCAGTCCTCAACCAGGTTATTCAAATCACTGAAAAGATACTTTCCCCCTATTGTTAGTATGGGTGTTTAAATCTAACACCAAATTTTCCAGGTACACAAGACAAGGATTATCATGCTCTAAGGTCATAGTAAAATTAGAATTAGAAATGGCTTTAAATATCAATTCTTTTTCCATCACAACATATCTTCTACTGCACTCTCAAATGGGGAAGACTTATGCTAGAGCAAAACTGAAGGAAAAGAGGGCAATCTGGGCAAAACATTAGCTTTTTCAACTTTTAGACTGCAAGTAAATATATTACAGTTAATTTCAGGTGTTTTTCCTATGGTACCACAGAACTGTAATAGCTTCAAAATGGACCAGCAAATAAAAATTAAGTATTCTGAATACTCATAAATAATTTGGCCAGGTGTATTAAAAACTGATAGGTATATATACATCTTGAAGTGAAATATTCCCAGTAAGAAAAAAACTGAATTCCTGGATTAAGATTTATTTCTCTGAGTTTTCTCTTGCAAAATGTCAGGGTGAAAACTTTATCACATATCTTTGTTTCTTCTTTTTCAAAAAAATATTAAATGGAAACTATGTTCAAATCAGCAGACTCAAGTAGAAACACTTTTGCATATCAAAGTATGATTTTAATAAGAATCTATGTTAGTCTAACTAAAAGTGTCATTCAGTTTCCTAAAAGTCAACCAAAAACCATACAAAAAATAAAGCATAAACTAAAATACACTCAAATGCTTGCCATAAAAATGCCTGCCAACTAAAGTAGTCCTAATCTCCAAGAAAATACATTTTCTAAATGTATGTGAAATATCTTCAAGGAAAAAACACTGAAATGAACACACTTGAGTATTCCTTATAATATTAAGAAGACAATTAAGACACTTCCTTTTTCAATAAACAAAAGGGATGGACTAAACATTTACTTTAATAGACACAGTTCTGTGCTAATTTCTCTTTCAAAAAAGTTTACCAAAAATATTGATTAGAGTTTTAACAATTATCAGCATCTTTTCTTTCAAGGATTCTATGAATGGCAAATATCTTATTATATAACCCAATACCTTTTTCTGAAGATGCCCCTTCATTCAGGATCTGGATTGCTCGTCGAATATCCAAGTTGAACAATGCCACAGCGGCAGCTCTCTCCCATTCCCCTTCTTGTACAAGGGAGTTCAAAAATGGCCCCACATCGACATCCGTTCCTTTCTTTATCCACCCACAAAGCTGTAGAGCTAAGATTCTCTCTTCATTTAAATTCTGAATATCAGTTTGCTTATCCAACCCACTCCAATTATGTCTGCTGCTTTCTACCATTCCTAAAAAGAAAAACACCTTTATATTATTGTTTATTAGTTTTTGAAATGTGTTTGGAAAATAAGTCAGTTTTACATAGGACTATTTCAACATTAGATTTTAAATATTCAACTTCTCAACCACAATTTCATGATAGCATAAGTATAAGACATGCCACAAACAAAACACATTTTACATGTTGCTAAGTACAAACTTCCCCGAGTTACCAGAAAGAGCTGTGGGACTAACAGTCAATGCTTGATGGGCTATGCTGAGTCACTGCTTCAGAGCAGCCTCCCTGACCACCTAATCTAAAATAGGGTGTCACCTGTATTATCTAACTAACCATTGGTTCCTCTATGTCCTTTAGCACTAACATAAGCTCCCATATTTTAGTTAATTTATTTTCAGTCTTATCTCTTCTCCTACTAGAACATAAGCTCCTACTAGAACATACGCTCCAAAAGGGCTGGCATCTTTTCTTTTTATATTTGAAAGGTACCCCCAGTGTCTGAGATTCGATACTCACACTCTCTCCCTCCCCCTTCTGCCACTCTGTATGAATATATACATCTATATGAAAAAAAATGAGATCAAAAACATCAAAGTACTTTGAAATGTTAAGTACTAAGCTAAAATACAACAGGAATTATTTGAAGGTTCTCCCCACTTACTAAACCAGGAGACTTTATGGCCTCATTTTCTTTTCACAAGGAATTTAAATAATTCTTGTAACATTACTTAGATTGCAATCAAGGCAGCTGATCCTAACGGGGGGATAATTTCACGTAAAATGATACTTGGTGCCAAATTAAGGTAAAAGAAAGATGAAACTTAAGGACTCTATTAATTGCAACTCAAATTCTTAAAAGTTCTAGAAAGTTTTACCATCAAAATTGTCATTATCTGTTCTTATTTTAACAAAAAGGATTTTCAGAATAAACTGAATTAGGAATTAGGAAGCAAGAATGTCCAACATTACAAATGTCTTTTACACTTGTAATTTACAGCATCCTACATTTATATAGTTACATATAATACAGTAATTATACATTTGTAGGGACTTCCCTGGTGGCGCAGTGGTTTAGAATCTGCCTGCCAGTGCAGGGGACACGGGCTCACTCCATGGTCCGGAAAGATCCCACGTGCCACAGAGCAACTAAGCCCGTGCACCACAACTACTGAGCCTGCGCTCTAGAGCCCACGAGCCACAGTCACTGAAGCCCACATACCTAGAGCCCGTGCTCCGCAACAAGAGAAGCCATCACAATGAGAAACTCGAACACTGCAACAAAGAGTAGGCCCCACTCCCTGCAACTAGAGAAAGCCCACACACAGCAACGAAGACCCAAGGCAGACAAAAAAAAAAAAAGAAAAAATAAAGAGAATACCTGCACATCAAAAAGAGGAACCGTGCTGCTCTATATGCAGCCATGAGGGAAGTCAGTGAAGACAAAATCACTTATAGCTTATGAAAGTGAGATTTTAAGAACTCTGAGAAAACTTAGAATTAAATGATAAAGTTAATAAAACACGTTAAAAATTAAAGAAGACTTTTTATTCTGAATAACAAATTTAAACTGTTTAAATAGTATGTAGTCATTAAATTTCATGTAGAACAAGCTGCAGATGTAGTATAAGGTATTTACTTTCTTATCTCCCGTATAAATTTTGGATTCAGTACTGATGATGTTATATAATTAACAGTAAAAATTTAAGCAGGTGAACAAAAAGAAATTTCTTTGTTAAACAATTCCTCACAGCTTAATAATTTCTAGTTGCTTAGAGTTTTTATTTTCTAGAATTGCGTCATGGAATAGAGATCAGTGTGTATGAATCCAAAGAGTTCAGTGCTAGGAGGTGGAAAAGTATCCTGCAAGTGCATGGATATTGCGTCACATTATTGTGGCTGCTCAGAGACCTTCCCACTGCTTAATAACTATGCTACAAGAAATTCGGGTTATCAAATAAGCAATGTGATATTATTGTGGGTTTTTAAGTACATAGTCATATTATGATTTTTAGTATGCATGAATTTTTAAATATGATTAATTTAAATCTATTTATACACATTATGTAATACTAAAGTGACAAGATTGTATCCCCAAAATTTGAGACTACTCTATATATAAATAATAAAATCAATGTTTCATGATGGTTGTGAGGGAAACAAGTGAAACAAGTTCACTTAAACATTAAAAAACATTTAAAATATTTTTTTGTTTCAAATACTACATCAAGCAAACACTATGCTACTTGTAGTTATAAGTTTGTTGCATTTTTACATCTATATAATAACAGAGCAGTAATTTTATCCAGTGTTTATAAGAACATTTTTGTTCTTAAAAACCTAAATCCCAGCAATTCTGCCCGTTAAAGTAATTCTTCTTAACAGACATGCTTTCTAGATCAGTTTACCATTTAAGTATGAAAAATATTTTCATCATGTTGGATGGAAAGCTGACCAACATTATATAATTTTCTGCCATCTTAAAAAGAAGGAATTATACCCACTGACAACCCTGTGACCCTGCTCCACAAGACGTACAAGGCATTCCCTCAGAGCATGCATTCTCTTCTTCCTGATTGATTTCAACACTTGGCCCTTCCAAAAAACTAGCCTTATCTCCACCAGCCTACACCTCCAAGATTCTACCCACTCCCATCACAGACACACTTCAAATTATTTCTTCTCCAAAAGAGCCACTTTCTAACCACAACCTCATAGACTTCCAGCTCACAATCTCAACCTCACAATCTCTTGACCACTCATATCTTTACTTATTAGTCTTCTGTCATTTTCCTCCCTAACCAAGTTAGATCCCAAGGACCAACAAATGAACCATTCTTTTTCCAGTATTCTTAACTCTCTTGGCCCATTGTCTTTTATTCTTTCTTCTGCTAAAGCAACATTGCCCCACAGTCCTCCCATTTCTCAAGACAACTCTCTCCTCTGTATCTCCTCTCCACAGCCTCCCTGCTCTTCTCAACAAGCAAACATACTATGTTGAGAAAGTAGGAGCCATCAAGTGGAAAACCTGTCAGTGTCTGATCACTCAACATTAAACAACCTGCATACCTTTCCCCTCTCCCTACTGTGGAGTAGGTGTACATCCTCCTGTGTGTAAAGCCAATCTTTCACCTGTGCTTTGGATCCCTTCCTAGGAATTCTGCTTTTCAGCCTCTTTACTCTGCATCTGCCAACCTCTTTCTAAGGGTTTCCTCTCATCATCATTTAAACACACTTTAATCAATTCCATGTTAAAAACAAAAACAACACAAAAGCCTTCCCATGACTCCAGATTCACCTGCTGCTATCACTGTGTATCTTTTTATCCTCCTTCATACAGTCAAATTTCTTGAAAGAATTAATTAAAATGGATGACCTCTTTCTTCACCCTACATTTCCTGCCCATTGGACATCTCTATCTAGCTATATCAAATTTATCCCAAAATAAACTCTTTTCTTATTTTCAAATGCATTCTACCTATGTTATTCCTATCTAATTAACTGCTATTAGTATTATCCCAGTTGTCTTAGCATGCTTTCATTTTTCCTTCCCCTCCATCCCCTGAATCCGATTAATTAAATTCTGTCCCACTCTCTATCCACATTTCTCTAGCTCTTCTGCCATTTACCTTCGTAAGAACACCATCATATCTTGCCTGATAACTGTGGCTTCTGAGGTCCCTGCTATCAATCTTGATCCCCTCCAATCCATTCCACACACAGAGTGACAGCTCTAAAACACAAATTTCCCTAAACCCTCACCATGATTTCTAAGTCCTGGTTACCCCACTGCCTCAATTCTCTCTTCGCGTCCTCTCTCACACTCTGTTCCTGCAATACTGAATGTGCTATGCTCCCTCTCCTCTGGGATCACTGCATATGCTGCTCCCTGTCTGAACCCTGTCTTTGCCTTTACCTCTTGCAGGAAACCAACACTAATTCCTAAAACCAGATTATGAATTCTTCTGTACTTAATTGTCTGTTCTTCCTCATATTATAACTATTTACTTGTCCATATTCTGAAGTATACTTGACCCTTGAACAACATGGGTTTGAACTGCATGGGTCCACTTATACACAGTTTTCAATAAAGACATTACCTGTGTTTTCATTTTATAGATCTCTAAATGTGGGGAAAAGTTAGTGTTCGATTAAAGATCACAACATGTGGAAACAAAAGAACGAGGGTTTGAGTCCCGATTCTACCAAACTGTTTCAGCTTCCTGTCCTTGAATGAGTCATTTATCAATTTCTTTGTTTTTCAGGCAGAAATACAAGTACACAGATTTTTGAGTGGGGTAAAAGGGATCAGTAACCCTAACTACCCCCTCTCCTTGTTCAAGGGTCAACTGTAGAATGTAAACTCCCCAAGAGCAGGAATGATATCTATCTTGCATAGTCTCCATGAGTGAAGAGACTTAGCTCTCTTGTTTACAGTTATGTCTCCAGTTCCTAGAATTCTTGGCATATAGTGAGCATGTAATGAATACCTGGCGAATGAATGAATAAATTTACCTCATATTACAGTTGTAAGAATTAAAGTAACATGGAGAAAGCAACTAGTATGATGTCTAATTCATAGTAAGCACTCACTATATACTATCTGTCACCAAAGTTAAAATTTAGCTCTAATAAACTTGTGCATTAGGTAATGGTGGGCAAGATGGCTCAATGTGTTGACTTACTATGTGTTGAATTATTAGAGATACAATTAGAAAAGAAGTATGGCCAGAGAAAAGACTGGAACTTAGGACTGCCAACTTTGACAGTCATTTCTCTACTTTTTACTTTTTGGGTTACAGAAACAAAATATCTAAACCAAACCAAACAAAAAGCCAAAAGTCTATCAATGAGATAATCTTTCCAACAGTAGTCTTTTTTAGTTTGGGTAAAGACTACTCTTGACTCAAGACAAGATACTCAGTTTGTCTCTACTGCACCAGAAACATATAAAGATATTCCATTTTCCCCCCTTGCTTTTCCTCAGAGGTAGTGTATTGGCTTTTCCCTGAAATATATCAAAGTACAGCTAGACCAGTCCCTCCCATCAGGAAGCTTGCACAAGCCTCTTAGATAGCCTCATCCACAGAGGGCAGACAGAAGAAGCAAGAAGAACTATAATCCTTCAGCCTGTGGAATGAAAACCATATTCATAGAAAGACAGACAAAATAAAAAGGCAGAGGACTATGTACCAGATAAAGGAACAAGACAAAACCCCAGAAAAACAACTAAATAAAGTGGAGATAGGCAACCTTCCAGAAAAGTAATTCAGAATAATGATAGTGAAGATGACCTAGGTCCTCGGAAAAAGAATGGAGACAAACATCGAGAAGATGCAAGAAATGTTTAAAAGAACAAACAAAGGTGAACAATACAATAACTGAAATGAAAAATACACTAGAAGGAATCAATAGCAGAATAACTAAAGCAAAAGAACAGACAACTGAACTGGAAGACAGAATGGTGGAAATTACTGCCATGGAACAGAATAAAGAAAAAAGAAAGAAAACAAATGAAGACAGCCCAAGAGACCTCTGGGACAACACTGAATGCACCAACATTTGCATTATAGGGGTCCCAGAAGGAGAAAAGAGAGAGAAAGGACCCAAGAAAATATTTGAAGACACTGTAGTCGAAAACTTCCCGAACATGGGAAAGGAAATAGGCACCCAAGTCCAGAAAGCGCACAGAGTTACAGGCAGGATAAACCCAAGGAGAAACACGCCAAGACACATAGTAATCAAACAACAAAAATTAAACACAAAGAAAAATTATTAAAACAACAAGAGAAAACTAACAAATAACATACAAGGGGACTCCCATAAAGTTAACAGCTGATTTCTCAGCAGAAACTCTACGAGCCAGGGAGTGGCACAATATATTTAAAGTGATGAAAAGAAAGAACCTACAACCAAGATTACTCTACCCAGCAAGGATCTCATTCAGATTCGACAGAGAAATCAAAGCTTTACAGATAAGCAAAAGCTAAGAGAATTCAGCACCACCAAACCAGCTCTACAGCAGATGCTAAAGGAACTTCTCTAAGAGGGAAACGCAAGAGAAGAAAAGGACCTACAAAAACAAACCCAAAACAATTAAGGAAATGGTCATAGGAACACACATATAGAAAATTACCTTAAATGTGAAAGGATTAAATGCTCCAACCAGGGCTTCCCTGGTGGCGCAGTGGTTGAGAGTCCACCTGCCAATGCAGGGGACATGGGTTTGTGCCCTGGTCTGGGAAGATCCCACATGCTGTGGAGCGGCTGGGCCTGTGAGCCATGGCCGCTGAGCCTGCGCGTCCAGAGCCTATGCTCCACAACAGGAGAGGCCACAACAGTGAGAGGCCCGTGTACTGCAAAAAAAAAAAAAAAAAAAAAAAAATGCTCCAACCAAAAGACACAGGCTTGATGAATGGATACAAAAACAAATCCTGTCTTTATGCTACTGACAAGAGACCCACTTCAGACCTAGGGACACATACAGACTGAAAGTGAGGGGATGGAAAAAGATATTCCATGCAAATGGAAATCAAAAGAAAGCTGGAGTAGCAATACTCATATAAGATAAAATAGATTTTAAAATACAGAATGTTACAAGAGGCAAGTAGGGACACTACATAATGATCAAGGGATCAATCCAAGAAGATATAACAATTATAAATATATATGCACCCAACATAGGAGCACCTCAATACAAAAGGCAATTGTTAACAGCTATAAAAGAGGAAATCGACAGTAACACAATAATAGCGGGGGACTTTTAACACTTCACTTACACCAACTGACAGATCATCCAGACAGAAATTTAATAAGGAAACACAAGCTTTAAATGACACAATAGACCAGATAGATTTAATTGATATCTATAGGACATTCCATCTGAAAACAGCCAATTACACTTTCTTCTCAAGTGCACACAGAACATTCTCCAGGATAGATCACATCTTGGGTAACAAAGCAAGCCTCAGTAAATTTAAGAAAACTGAAATCATACCAAGCATCTTTTCTGACTACAAGGCTATGAGATTATAAATAAATTAAAGGGAAAAAAACATAAAAAACACAAACACACTGAGGCTAAACAACAGATTACTAAATAAGCAAGAGATCACTGAAGAAACCATAGAGGAAATTAGAAAATATCTAGAGACAAATGACAACGAGAACACAATGAACCAAAACCTATGGGACACAGCAAAAGCAGTTCTAAGAGGGAAGTTTATAGCTATACAATCCTACCTCAAGAAATAAGAAAAATCTTAAATAAACAATCCAACCTTACACTTAAAAGAACTAGAGAAAGAACAAACAAAACCCAAAGTTAGTAGAAGGAAAGAAATCATAACGATCAGAGCAGAAATAAATGAAACAGAAACAAAGAAAACAATAGCAAAGATCAATAAAACTAAAAGCTGGTTCTTTGAGAAGATAAACAAAATTGATAAACCTTTAGCCAGACTCATCAAGAAAAAGAGGGAGAGGACTCAAATCAATAAAATTAGAAATGAAAAAGGAGAAGTTACAACAGACACCACAGAAATACAAAGCATCCTAAGAGACTACTATAAGCAACACTATGCCAATAAAATGGACAACCTGGAAGAAATGGACAAATTCTTAGAAAGTTATAACCTTCCAAGACTGATCCAGGAAGAAACAGAAAATATGAACAGACCAATCACAAGCACTGACACTGAAACTGTGATTAAAAATCTTCCAACAAACAAAAGTCCAGGACCAGATGGCTTCACAGGTGAATTCTATCAAACATTTAAAGAAGAGCTAATACCCATCCTTCTCAAACTCTTCCAAAAACTTGCAGAGGAAGGAACACTCCCAAACTCATTCTACAAGGCCCCTATCACCCTGATACCAAAACCAGACAAAGAGACTACAAAAAAAGAAAATTACAGACCAATATCACTGATGAATATAGATGCAAAAATCCTCAAGAAAATACTAGCAAACAGAATCCAACAACACATTAAAAGGATCATACACCATGATCAAGTGGGATTTATCCCAGGGATGCAAGGATTCTTCAATATATGCAAATCAATCAGTGTGATATACCATATTAACAAATTGAAGAATAAAAACCATATGATCATCTCAATAGACGCAAAAAAACCTTTTGACAAAATTCAACACCCATTT
The DNA here is from genome assembly GCF_008692025.1 of Phocoena sinus. Classification (NCBI taxonomy): domain Eukaryota; kingdom Metazoa; phylum Chordata; class Mammalia; order Artiodactyla; family Phocoenidae; genus Phocoena; species Phocoena sinus. The sequence continues at coordinate 61,785,178 of NC_045771.1, read as the reverse complement.
ATGATAAAAACCCTCCAGAAAGTGGGCATAGAGGGAACTTACCTCAACATAATAAAGGCCATATATGACAAACCCACAGCAAACATCATTCTCAAAGGTGAAAAACTGAAAGCATTTCCTCTAAGATCAGGAACAAGACAATGATGTCCACTCTTGCCACTATTATTCAACACAGTTTTGGAAGTCCTAGCCGCGGCAATCAAAGAGAAAGAAATAAAAGAAATACAAATTGGAAAAGAAGTAAAACTGTTACTGTTTCCAGATGACATGATACTATACACAGATAATCCTAAAGATGCCACCAGAAGACTACTAGAGCTAATCAATGAATTTGGTAAAGGTGCAGGATACAAAATTAATGCACAGAAATCACTTGCATTCCTATACACTAACAACAAAAACTCAGAAAGAGAAATTAAGGAAACAAACCCATTCACCACTGCAACAAAAAGAATAAAATACCTAGGAATAAACCTACCTAAGGAGGTAAAAGACCTGTACTCAGAAAACTATAAGACACTGATGAAAGAAATCAAAGATGACACAAACAAATGGAGACATATGCCATGTTCTTGGATGGGAAGAATCAATATTGTGAAAATGACTATACTACCCAAAGCAATCTACAGATTCAATGCAATCCCTATCAAATTCCCAATGGCATTTTTTTACAGAACTAGAACAAGAAATCTTAAAATTTGTATGGAGACACAAAAGATGCCTGAATAGCCAAAGCAACCTTGAAGAAAAAAAAAACCAGAGCTGAGGAATCAGACTTCCTGACTTCAGACTATACTACAAAGTTACAGTAATCAAGACAATATGGTACTGGCACAAAAACAGAAACATAGATCCATGGAACTGGATAGAAATTCCAGAGATAAACCCATGCATCTATGGTCAACTAATCTATGACAAAGGAAGCAAGGATATACAAGGAGAAAAGACAGTCTCTTCAATAAGTGGTGCCGGGAAAACTGGACAGCCATATGTAAAAGAATGAAATTAGAATACTCCCTAACACCATATATAAAAATAAACTCAAAATGGATTAAAGACCTAAATGTAAGACCAGACACTATAAAACTCTTACAGGAAAACATAGGAAGAACACTCTTTGACATAAATCACATCAAGATTTTTGACCCACCTCCTAGAGTAATGGAAATAAAAACAAAAATAAACAAATGGGACCTAATGAAACTTAAAAGCTTTTGCACAGCAAAGAAAACCATAAACAAGACGAAAAGGCAACCCTCAGAGTGGGAGAAAATATCTGCAAACAAATCAATGGACAAAGGATTAAACTCCAAAATATATAAACAGCTCATGCAGCTCAATATTAAAAAAACAAACAACCCAATCACAAGATGGGAAGAAGACCTAAATGGGCAGGAGACATTTCTCCAAAGATGACATACAGATGGCCAAGAGGCACATGAAAAGCTGCTCAACATCACTAATTATTAGAGAAATGCAAATCAAAACTACAATGAGGTTATCACCTCACACCAGTTAGAATGGGCACCATCAGAAAATCTACAAACAACAAATGCTGGAGAGGGTGTGAGGAAAAGGGAATCCTCTTGCACTGTTGGTGGGAATGTAAATTGATATAGCCACTATGGAGAACAGTATGGAGGTTCCTCAAAAAACTAAAAATAGAATTACCATATGACCCAGCAATCCCACTACTGGGCATATACCCAGAGAAAACCATAATTCAAAAAGACACATGCACCCCAGTGTTTATTGCAACACTATTTACAATAGCCAGGTCATGGAAGCAACCTAAATGCCCACTGACAGACAAATGGATAAAGAAGATGTGGTACATACATACAAAGGACTATTACTCAGCCATAAAAAGGAAGGAAATTGGGTCATTTGTAGAGATGTGGATGGACATAGAGACTGTGATACAAGTGAAGTAAGTCAGAAAGAGAAAAACAAATATTGTATATTAACGCATATATGGGGAATCTAGAAAAATGGTACAGATGAACTGGTTTGCAAGGCAGAAACAGACACACAGATGTAGAGAACAAACGTATAGACACCAAGGGGGGAATGTGGCAGGTGGGGGGGGGATTAAAAAAAAAAAAAGCACAGAAGAAACAATAAACCTCAGAATATTGAGAATGCAATGTGGTCTGACCTACTATATAGCTGTAAATACTATTTATGGGGGTAATACATAACTGTCCTTTTACTTTTATTAATAAAAATGGAAGTCTCTAATTAAACTCTTTCATTTTATTATTTATAATAAAACTTACTTTTTTGGGTCAAGAGCTAATGAGAGAACACCAAAATGAAATAGATGATATAAGTAGTCTACTGAATCTTCAATGTGAAGATTGTATTTTAGAAGTAATTTATTTAGTAATGTATTTAGAAGTAATTTAGTAATTTAGTAATTTAGAAGTAATTTAGAAGTAATTTAGAAGTCCTTAAAAAAATCAAAACAATATAACCATTTAATTGAAATGTTTAATGTACTCTTATTTAAAAACAGCATTTTATTTTGTATTTTTTGTAGAGTATTTATGAAAGTCCTATAAAAAAAAAAGTTAGATTTATTACTTCTACTGCCACTCTTTGACTAAATAATGTAAACTGCTTTTCTAGCAGCTTGAGTTGGGCCCAAATTTGACTGCTATCAAAAACTAGAAACCAAATCCTAGGTTGGGAAGATAATTATAATTTACCTCAAATTCAATCCCAATAAAGACAATAAGAACAACTGTTTAAAGAAGTCAGTGAAAAAACAGTAAGTTTGGCTCTTCTGTCATCTTTATTTTACTCTTAAATAGTTTATTAATTTCAATCTTACATTAATTCATGCATCATTCAATCATCAAAGACTACTTCACATACAGATGGCCAAAAAACACATGAAAAGATGCTCAACATCACTAATTATTAGAGAAATGCAAATCAAAACTACAGTGAGGTATCACCTCACACCAGTCAGAATGACCATAATCAAAAATCTACAAACCATAAATGACAGAGAGGGTGTGGAGAAAAGGGAACCCTTCCACACTATTGGTGGGAATGTAAATTGATACAGCCACTATGGAGAACAGTATGTTCTTTAAAAAACTAAAAATAGGGCTTCCCTGGTGGCGCAGTGGTTGAAGAGTCCGCCTGCTGATGCAGCGGACACGGGTTCGTGCCCTGGTCTGGGAGGGTCCCACATGTCACAGAGCGGCTGGGCCCGTGATCCATGGCCGCTGGGCCTGTGCATCTGGAACCTGTGCTCCCCAACGGGAGAGGCCACATCAGTGAGAGGCCCGCGTACCGCAAAAAAAAAACCAAACTAAAAATAGAGCTACCATATGATCCACCAACCCCACTCCTGGCCATATATCCAGAGAAAACCATAATTTGAAAGGATGCATGCACCGCAATGTTCACTGCAGCACTATTTACAATACCCAGGACATGGAAGCAACCTAAATGTCAATCAACAGATGAATGGATAAAGAAGATGTGGTATATATATACACACACACACACACACAATGGAATATTACTCAGCCATAAAAAGGAACAAAATAATGCCATTTGCAGCAAAATGGATGGACCCAGAGATTGTCATACAGAGTGAAGTCAGAAAGAGAAAGACAAATATCATATAATACTGCTTATACGTGGAATCCAGAAAAATGAACTTATTTGCAAAGGAGAAATAGAGTCACAGATGTAGAAAACAAGCTTATAGTTACCAATGGGGGAAGCGGGGTTGGGGAGTGGATGAACTGGGAGTTGGGACTGACATATATACACTACTATATATAAAATAGATAACTAATGAGAACCTACTGTATACCACAGTGAACTCTAATCAGTGCTCTGTGGTGACCTAAATGGGAAGGAAATCTAAAGAAGAGTGGATATATGTATATGTATAACTGATTCACTTTGCTGTACAGCAGAAAGTAACACAATATTGTAAAGCACCTATATTCCAATAAAAATTAATTTTAAAAAAAAGAAAGGAAAAAAGGAAACTGAAACTACAGCAATTAAAAATAAAGACTATTTCAGATAAGACACCTCAGGTAAGGCCATACCTCATGTCATAGTTATACAGTACTTACCATTGGGTAGCTAAGTGAGAGGGTTTAGGCAGCAAAATAAAAAGGGGTCTCCTTCGGTTGGAAAAATTTTAATTTAGTTTTTATAAAAAGCAAATACTGTGCTAAAATCTGAACCAACAACCAGGATCCTATAAATTCTCTAATGTAATACCTTTCAAAGTGGGTCTTCAAAACCAATAATAGTGAATAAATTAATGAATAAATTTAGAAAGTCAATCACTTCAAAGAACCAAGACTCCTTCCAAAAAGAATTTTAAATATAAGAACAATTATGCATTTAACACAACAATTCACTAAAAATATCTAGTCAAAAACAACACAACAAAAAAAGAATATTTATGTACACTATCCTGAGATAACTAAATTTGGGGGGAAAATAAGAGTACAAAAATTATAAACGTATTGCAGAAAATAAAACAGAATTTTCTTACCCAAAGATGATTTTACAACTGATTTAATTCCTGAATAAACCAATGATCCTTTGTTGCCTGGAGATTTCTGATCCATATCTTCTGTATACTGCTTCATAAGTATTTAAATGCATAGGAAATACTAGTAATGATGCATAATAAAACATTTCAAAGCTAAATTTATTTTGATTTGGAACCAATTCATAATAGGCATCAGTGCAAGAAGGTGGTTGGTTCCACTCTATTGTAGAGATATATTTTTCTCCCTCCTACACAATCTGCAAAGCAGTATTTCAACAGTTTTAAACAATTTTACTTTGGAATTTTAGTATTAAGTCTTGCATTTGCACATAAAACATTCAGCACGATATTTACAGACTGACCTTTTGGCAAATTTCAAGAACATTTCCACCAGATTCATCTTACAAAACTCACAATGCAAAGGATATAGTGCAGAGTATACCAGAGTGACTTGAGCTGTGGATCTTCATTTCCCGCTAAAATATGGTTTCTCCACACCTGTTCTGTATCAAGTCCGTACCTTGATAAAGCCCGAAGGCGCATCTTCGTTGCTATATCTTTTTCTAAAGAATTATCATTTTCTTCTTCCGCACATTCATACAAATGACGACCACAAGCCCACATTAAAGATGTAATTGGGCTCCAGGCAAGAGAGATCCTTTCAAAAACAGTGAAGTCAGACATTGTTCGGTTGGGAGTTACAACTATCATTCGATTTTGACTTGTTGGATGCCAAGCAAAGGAGGCAATGTAATTGTCACAAGGTTGCACACTTCTTTCAATTATTGTGGGTTCAGTTTCGTCTCCAATGGGAGTGGGTGTGTGCTGCATATCATATAATCTAATAATATTACTATCCCTTGTTAAAGTGGCAAGCAGACCAGTCCTAGTTGGACACCATGCTACTTTTGTTAAGGGCTTTGGTTGCTCAGTCAAAGTCAAAACTGGCTTCTCAAATTTCCTAAGATCCCATATTGCAACCTGACCTTCATAAAAGGAAGCAACACGATCATGGAAGTATGGGTCTACTGTCACGCCCTGAACAGCTTTTGTATTCACAAACATCTTTTGGCTTGTATTCCGAAGATCAAAAATGGCTAGGTTACGATGCATACCAGCAAGGAGAAGTTTCTGGTCTCGTGGAAGCCAACAAAGAGAGAGACAAGCATCATTCTGTCCTAATTCATAAAGTGGTTTTGTTACTAATAATGTTGTTTCAGTTTCACCTGCCGAAAGTCTTACTTTCTCCATGGGAACTATATCAGGCGTGTATTTGCTGCAGATGTCCCAAATCAGCACTGAAAAGTCAGCTCTATGTTTATCTAGGCCAGCAGCAAGCCAGTTACTATCCAATGGATTCCATGCAAGAGTATTGCATTGTCGTGCATGTTTTGGAACAAACTCTTTTCCTATCAAATCTTTGAACTTTGAGTTATGATCTTGACCAAGACTTGTAAGTACAACTCGACCATTTGCTTGTCCAACTGCTAGGAGACATTCAGGATCATAATTGAGATACCAGGCAACACATTTCATATAGGGTGTTTCTGAATTTATTGAGAGTAATGTAGCTGCAGAGTCTTCAGATAAACGTAGAGATCCAGCTTTGAATTCTGAATTCACAGTAGATTCCACGTGATAAAGGCTAAGTTCTGAGTCACATACAACAAATCTATCAACCTGGTGTGGTGCCCACAATATATCAGGTTTGGTACCACTCATGCTTACTGATGATCTCAAAGAGTGCAGTTAGGTCCATTCACTGAAAATCTGCTTAAAAATAAAAAGTTTTAAAATGTTAACAAAATACAATTCTAAGCTGAATCAACTATTCAGAAAGTCAGGAAATTTTCTACACAGGTACTCTGTTTTTCAATATATTTATATTTCTTCTAACTGCTATGAATTCAAGACAATATTTATTAATAAAAGGGGAAAAGAACTTCCTCCAGTAAGATGAGCTGGTAGGAATCTGAGAACTCCATTCTGGCTTTATTTTCCATGATCAATTATCTTAATTGCACTATTACTAGTACCTTCAATTTAACCTCAGGGTTGAAATAACTTCAGTGTGGTGAGCAAATTAATAAGTATCATCCATCTGAAGGAGATAAAACTTTAAAGGGTTATGAATCACATATCTAAGCAACAAGTTTAAAGCAGCACTATCCAACAGAACCTCCTGCAATGATAGAAGTGTTCTGTATCTGGACTGTCCAACATGGTAGCTACTAGCCACATGTGGCTACTGAGCACAAGAAATGTAGCAGTGCAAATTTTAAATTTTATTTAATTTTAATTAATTTTAATATAAATGGTCACATGAGGCCACCATAATGACCAATGCAGATTTAAAGTACAAAGCCACTAGTTTCTTCCTCAAATTTCAACGATAAGAAGTAGGAATGTATTGAGCGGAGTCGAGTTCAACTCTAGCTCTGACAATATGCTAGCTGTATACCTCAAAAAGGCCTTTGTGTTTGGGGGTCCTTTTATTTTCTCATCTGTACAACGTAAGAACTGGTTTAGACTAATGTTTCCCAAATTTCAGTTATTCATGTACCACCGCTGCCATTATTTAATATTTTTATTTAAACTGACTCATTTTTAAAATCTGAAAATCAATTTTAACTTCATCATAAGGTCCATGAGTCATGGGTACAATATGTTAAATATATTTTTTCTAACATACTTAAATAAACATATAACTATTAAAAATGATTGATTGTGTTACCTAAAATCATCCTGTTTATGACCAGTAGGACACACTGCACTTTGGGAAACGGAATTAAGTGAGCATTAGAGGCTCTTTCAGTTTTCAATTCTATAAACTTCGAATAGGTATTTGAAACAGGAATTTTGAAAAGATAAATATGCTAGTAGTAGTTTAAGCACATAAGCAGTAAAAATAGTTATGCTAAAAATGGTAGTTTAATAATAAAAGCTACTTACAAAAATGTAAATTTCTATTTTTAAGCAAGTCTGGCTAGAGGTAACAGTCTGGATTAAAAATGAACAAAGAGGGCTTCCTTGGTGGCACAGTGGATAAGAATCTGCCTGCCAATGCAGGGGACACGGGTTCGATCCCTGGTCCGGGAAGATCCCACATGCCGCGGAGCAACTAAGCCCGTGCGCCACCACTACTGAGCCTGAGCTCTAGAGCCCGCAAGCCACAACTACTGAGCCCACGTGCCACAACTACTGAAGCATGCGTGCCTAGAGCCCGTGCTCCACAACAAGAGAAGCCACTGCAATGAGAAGCCCGTGCACCACAATGGAGAGTAGCCCCTGCTCGCTGCAACTAGAGAAAGCCCACGCCCAGCAACGGAGACCCAACACAGCCAAAAATAAATAAATAAAATAAATTTATTTTAAAAAAAAAAGAACAAAGATACTTATAATCCTCATGGCAACTGGTATCTGTACATCCATGCTGTCAGTTCTTAAAGAGTCAAGTTATGGTTCATTCATCTCTCTATACCCTGTACCAGATGCAGAGCCTGGCACAGACTCCTAATAAAGATATTCTAAATAAATTCAGCTCAGACATATGTTTTGATCTTGTAAACGTTTCAGTCAGGAATTATTAGTCTAGAATTTCAATAGACTCATAAAATTTAGATGACTGGGAAAAGCCTTTAAGAATTCTCATACCGCCTTATTTCCTTCCTTAATATTTCTGAAGCCCAAGATCAATCACTTCAATTATATTCTTACTAGCACCCTCAATTTCTTCATTTCCTTGCCACTTCTGCCTTCCCCAACTAGCTCAACTGTCTTCTTTCTTCCACTCAGGCTGCAGAGTCTCACAGTTCTGCAGACTGACTCCATAAAAAATTAAGGTAGACAACATGTCTGGCCTGTGGTGCTGGTTCAGCAGTTCTTTTATTCATCTTCCCACTCTGGCCTTTATGAAATCAGTGTGATCTTTTTAAAATACAGACTTATCCAGGTTATCGAATTCCTACTTAAAACCCTCTCATCGTTTCCAACTGCTGTTAGCATAGAGTTCTCATTCTTCGACAAAACCTACAAAACCCTAAATGATCCAGCCTCAATGTACCCTTTTCTCCTCCCTGCTAACTGTGTTCTAGCTATACTGTCCTTTTCATTGCCTAGAATGTAATCCTCCACCCATCACCACACCTTTGCAAATGCCATTCCTTCAGGTTGGAGCATTCTTCCCTCCCTTCTCGGCCATGTTAAAACCTGCTCAACCCTGACTTCAACCACACTCTATCCCCTCCCCAATCTAAATCAGGTTACTTAGATATATACTATCAATGGAGAATATTCCTTCCCTTTAAATCACCCTCTCGGGCTTCCCTGGTGGCGCAGTGGATAAGAATCTGCCTACCAATGTAGGGGATAGGGGTTTGATCCCTGGTCCGGGAAGATCCCACATACTGCGGAGCAGCTAAGCCTGTGCGCCACAACTACTGAGCCTATGCTATAGAGCCCGCAAGCCACAACTACTGAAGCCCGCGTGCCTAGAGCCCGTGCTCCACAACGAAGAGTAGCCCCTGCTCACCACAACTAGAGGATGCCCGTGTGCGGCAACGAAGACCCAACACAGCCAAAAATAAAATAAATAAAATTTAAAAAATAAACAACAAAAAAATAAATCACCCTCTCCATCTCTCCTACTAGATTATAAACTCCCTAAGAGCAGATGAAGTATCCTTTTTGCTCTCCATTTGAACCTCTTGTACCCAGCACAGTGCTGGGCACTTAGTAGATACTTAGTAATTACTTGTTAAATGAATGCATTTGTTAAATGCTCCCTCTGACACCTCTCACACTGCTTTCTCCAAATTTCACTAATCTCCCCATGCTTACGCCCACTACCCTTTCCAGTAGGGGTTGGCTCAAGCTGAGAGCAAAGTGCCCACTGTCATAACTGGTTCCAATAATGGGTAAGGGCCCACAGTGAGCAACCCTGAGAGGATCACTCTAACACACTGACTTTCGTTTATTCTATAAGCATTTTGGGGCATCTTCTATGTTCTAGACACTGTTCTAAATGCTGGGCACACAGAGGTAAACAGGGACAAATAAGGTCCCCGGTTGCTATGGAATGAACTGTGACCTCCCAAAATTTGTATGTTGTAGTGTTAATCATAACTCCACGTGACTGTCTTGGAGATAGAGTCTTTAAGGAGGTAATTAAGGTTAAGGTTAAATGAGGTCATAAGGGTGAAGTCCTGATCTGACAGAACTGGTGCCCTTAAAATACAGAGATACCAGAGCCCTCTCCCCATGTGAGTACACAGTGAGAAGGAGGCTGTCTGCAAGCTAGGAAGATAGCTACCACCAGAACCAGACCATACTGGCACCCTGATCTCAGACTTCCAGCCTCCAGAACTGTGAGAAAATAAGTTTCTGTCGTTTAAGCCATGGTATTTTGTTATGGTAGCCCAAGTGAACTAATACACTAATAAAACCTGCATTCTAGTGCTGAAGTTATGTCCAGTCTTAAAGAGAATTTAAAAATTTAAGAATAAGAAGGAAAAGAAGCACCTTGTGTAACAGGAAGTAGCTAACACAACAAAAAGAAGGAACAGATGCTGCCAAGTTAGGCTTTATTCATACTCATGTCCTTGCAAACAGAGGAGACCTCTTAACTGGAGGTATCCTTAGATCTGGCCCATCTTCCTATCTCACTGAAAGACAAATGCTAAAATAAGCACACTTTTTATATAGGCTTCCTTCCTACAACTGTACTCTTTACACAAATGATCCATGGTTTAAAAAAAAACTGGGTGCCACATGGAAAAATCCATCTTAAAAAAAAAAAGAAAGTGTTACTATAATTTTAAAAACTATTTGATTTACATGACTCTCAATGAAGAATCATCTGTATTTCTGATATTATGCACATATTTATATTACCATCCACGAAATCTGACTACAGTAACTCATACAGAATCACAGAACTTGAGAGTTAGAAAGAGGCTAGCAAACCCTGCGTAATTCACATAGGAGTAAAGAGAAGACCAGATGTTTTGATTCTTTTCAACACCACCCTACTCCCATCCTAGATTACTGCATAGAGAAAGGATCAGCTACATCATTTGCAGGGCCCCCTTCAAAACTTAAGAATTTCAATACTGTGACAGCAGAGCATTAAACCAAGTGCCAGGCCTTCTAAAGATGGGCCTTGTGTGACTGCACGGCTCACACACCATGAAGCTGGCCCTGAATACAGAGGTACATCTATAAGCACCCTCTTAAGAAACATACAGCTGACCCTTGAACAACTCAGGGGTTAGGCCGCAGACCCTCCAACGCAGTCCACATGTAACTTATAGTTGGCCCTTTGTATAAGTGGTTTCTCCTTATCTGTGGTTCTGCATCCTCAGATTCAACCAACTGTGGATTGTGTAGTACTGTGGTATTTACCATTGAAAAAAATCCACGTATAAGTAGACCCATGCAGTTCAAACCTGTGTTGCTCGAGTCAACTGTATTTCTTTACAATCCAACACAATATAGATGGATCCCGGCTCCTGAACAAACACCACTAGGAATATGGTGGAGAGCAAAGAAAAGTGAGCCTGGAGTCAGAAGACCTCCAGCCACTACTAGCTAGACCCTAACAAGCCCCTTAATACTCCAAGACTATAAAATGGAGATAGAACCCACCCTATCTCCTTCTCACAGAATTGTGACAATCAAATTAAATGAGTTCTATGCATTAACAAATGAGTCAGTATCACTACGATTCCCTTAAACAGCTCTGGAAATTAATGTTTTCAAATGCTGGAGACACTGAAAAATTGGGGGTAAAAGGGGTAGGATTTGCAATAATTACAGCTTATATTTAGATGCTCACCTTCAAGTATAACAAGCACTCACTTCCCATCAATGGTTTCTGAGCAAAGGAAAGCCACGATGATGATTCTGTGTTCCTCACCAGAACATCTATAACAGCACTGTCCAACAGAAACATAGCGTAAGCCATAGAACTTAAAATTTTCTAATGGCCACATTGAAAAAAATAAAAAGAAATAAATCTAATTTAGCAATATATATTATTTAACCTAACATATCAAAAATGTTATCCTTTCAACATGTAATCAATGTAAAATTATTAATGAGAAATTTACCTTTTCCTCTTTTTTTTTGTGGTACCAAGTCTTGGAAATACAATATGTATTTTACACTTTCAGCACATCTCAATCCTGTGTGGCTACTGGACAGTGAAGATCTATATAATACTAAGTGTACAAGGTATCCAATCATCCTTTTATGTTGTTGTCTTTTCTAATTGTCGTACCATGACAAATAACAACAGTGGCAGTTTCAAGAAATTTCTACCATCACCATCTTCAAGGAGATGCTCTCTATATCTCCAAATTTCCCTTAAAATATAGTTAAACAAAAGGCTGCAAAGGCAGTCATTTGCTAAGTAATTTAGGAGTACTCGTGGCTCCTGTGAGAAGATTTATCCTCTTACGGAGTTTTCATTACTCGTACATGCAGAGGACAGAGCTACGCGGGTGACAGGCCCTTTAAGAAGTATTTATTTAGAGTACAACTAGAGAAAGGCTGGCTGCTCTGCCGGGTAATGCAGGAATCTAAGGGCGACTCCCACACTCCAGACACCTGGCTGAGCTTCGCGTCCAAGGGGAGGACGCGGTTCTAGACAACCCGGCCGCGGTGGAGGCTGCAGCGCGGACCCAGCACCCCGAAGGAGGTCCCCGAGCCCGCGGGCCGCTCGCAGCTCCCAGGCCCAGCCTGACGCCCGGCGCGGTTATCCCGCAGCGCTGAACGCGACTCCCCGCGCCTCGGCTCCAAGGAGGCCCCGGGGTCCGCACCCGCCCGGGCTTTTCAACCGGGCTTGCCCGGGCGCCTAGCGGCCGTCCTGGAGCTCCCGAGCCCTCGACTCGGGCCTCCCGGTCCCGAGTGCGGAGACGCGGCCCGACCCGCACTCACCGACCTGGCAGGCAGCGCTGCCTTCGTACTGCCGCTTCCGGCCTAGTCGCAGCCCCTCCCGACGGGGGTGGTCCACACGCCGGCAAGATGGCGGCCGCACGACGCGGTCAGTAACCGGGGCCACAGGACCAGGGTCAACTACCCGACTACCGCGCCTCGCAGACGCGCGGACTTGCCTGGGCCTGGGAAGGGGAGTTCCCCGCTACGAGCCCCGCCCCTCGCTCGCCCGCGGAGTCGCACCGCCCTGGGGCGGGGCCACGGCCCCAGAGGCCCCGCAGGCCCCGCAGGCCCCGCCTGCTGTCCAAGCGCCCTAGTCCATCTCCTCAGGTCCCGCCCCGTGAGTCCCCAGGCGGGATCCTGGTCACGTGGAGCCGGACTCCTCTCAGAGCTGGGTTATCAATTTTAAGGGCTTTGGATGCTTTAGCTCATTTAATTGGTTTAAATTTCCATTAAGGTACTTCCCTGGTGGTCCAGTGGTTAAGACTCTGTGCTCCCAATGTAGAGGGCCTGGGTTGAATTGCCGGTCAGGGAACTACATCCTGCGTGTGGCATCTAAGATCCTGCACGCCCCAACGAAGATGCCCTGTGCAGCAGCTAAGACCCTCACAGCGAAATAAATAAATAAATATTAAAAAATAAATTTCCATTAAAAATTTATTTGTGGGGCTTCTCTGGTGGCACAGTGGTTGAGAGTCCGCCTGCCGATGCAGGGGACACGAGTTCGTGCCCCAGTCCGGGAAGATCCCACATGCCGCGGAGCGGCTGGGCCCGTGAGCCATGGCCGCTGAGCCTGCGCGTCCGGAGCCTGTGCTCCGCAACGGGAGAGGCCACACGGTGAGAGGCCCACGTGCCGCAGAAAAAGAGAGGAAAAAAAAAAAAAGAAGTATTCTAGCACACTCCCAAATTAATTTTGTAAAACAATGCACTTATTCATACATTTTGGGGGATTACATCTAACACTGTCATAGTAAATTTACAAAGTTGCCAAGGGTATGATTTTTAATACATTTTTAATGTTTATATTGTAAATAAAATGGTTGTATCGAACTTTAAATGTATCCAATGAAATTTAAATACCTTAGTGTAAATTTCTCACTATCATTCATTTAAAAATTTAGTGAATAAGCTATTCTTTAATTGTAGGAAATTTTATATTATTCTATTTTTTTCTCCTTGAACTTGTATGTCCATTCTACTGTCTCCCAGTGGATTATTTATGAGTTTGATAACAAACAATTATATAGCATGCACTACGTGCCAGATACTTTACAATATAGGCTCATTTAACATTCTGTCTCAGATTGGGTGCTTTGAGAGCCAATCTTCCATGATGGAGATTAGGTTGTAGGATACTTACTAGAGAGTATTCTTGAGATAAACACTTGTGAAAGAGGGGAAGATGATGTAGGATTGGGCAGAGGGAGAAGCCGAGCTACGATTCAATACCAATAAAGGACTCAGCCAATCCATGGGAAACTTTGGAATTGAACTGGCCCTTCAGAGTTGTCTTGAGTTGGGAGAAGGGACCCAGGCCATTATTACTACCTCACTGATGTGGATGTGTCATTGATGTGAGCTGTCCCTTGAAAAAGGATGACTTTGAATGAGGCAGTTTTCTTGGCAAGGCAGTCCCCAAAGAAGGCTGACAGCTGTGGGCCAGCTGCTGGTAACACTCCCAGCAGCTGAAGGAATAAGTCACTCATTACTGAAGGGGGACATCTGGGTGGTGCATCACAGAATTCACCACAATCTTATAAGGATGAGGCTGATAATTTCCCCACTTTACAGATGAGATAACTGAGGCACAAAGAGGTTAAATAAATTGCCTAAGATACCTCTTAAGTGGTGGGGCTAGGATATGAACCCAGACAATCTGGCTCTACCCTTGTGCTTCTAACTACTGGTCCATTCACTACCAAATAAAACAGCCTCTGATCTAATTCTATGTGCCATTAAAATTATCTTTTAAAACAGAGGTTGGCAACCTTTTTTTTGTGAAGGACCGGATAGTAAATATGTTCAGCTCTGCAGGCTATACTGCCTCTACCACAACTCCTCAATTCTGTTGTTCTAGTCCAAAAGCAGCCACGGACAGTTCATAAACAAAGGGGCATGGCTGTGTTCCAGGAAAATTTATTTACAGAAACAGGTGGCAGTTTGGCTTAGTTTACTAACCTCTGTTTCAGGGGAAAAAAAAATATTTCAAGATAGAGGAAACACTCACCGTTTATTGTTACAGGAATAAAGTAGTACCAGATGGAATATACATAATGATCCTAACCTTATTTTTTAAAGACTAGAGGGAATTGTGCCAACATTTTAACAGTAGATGTCTCTGTGGGGTAGGTTTAAAGGTGATCAATATTTTCTTTATTATACTTTTCTGTTTCCTGAGATAAAAAATGTAAAGCTTTTTAATGAGAGAAAACCCAGTGAATATTATTTTAAAGAGTATTGTGGGAGGGATTAGGATGCTTAATTCCATAATGATAGACAGACACTTCAACTTCATAATCCTATACCCACAGAGTTAAGTCAGAGATAATAAGGTTCAAGCAGCAATGCAAAGTGTCTATCAACTGGGGTAGTTTTAGGATGATAACTGCACCATGGGTGATGGGAACATTTCTTGCTTTGCTCATTGATTGCCTCTTCACAGGGTGTCTGTTTCACTAGTGGATATCTTGGCATTATGGATTAAATGTTTGTACTCCCCCCTCAAATTGATATATTGAAATTCTAACCCTCCATGTGATGATTTTAGAAGTTGGGGCCCCTGTGAGGTAATTAGGTCATGAGGGTGAAGCCCTCAAGAGTGGGAGTAGTGCCCTTATAAAAGCGACCCCAGAGAGCCCTCTCAACCCTTTTCTGCCATGTAAGGACACGATGAGAAGTCGGCACTGAAACCCAGAGGAGGGCCCTCACCAGAACCTGACCGTGCTGACCTCATCTCAGACTTTCAGCACTCAAACTGTGAGAAATAATCTTCTGTTGTTTATAAGGGACCCAGTCTATGCCAATTTGTTACAACAGCCCGAACTGACTAAGAAACTGGGCTTATCCCTTCCGATGAGCACTGAAGCACTAAAGTAGCAGCCATCACCATTACAATCAAATCCCAGTGAAACCACAGCCATCTCTCTCCCTGGTCTCTTCCACTCATTGGGTGGGATTTGAGTAAATCACATTTGGGCTTTTGAAACAGATAAGGTGTCTAAATTCTGCTAATTTCTCTGCTCCCACAGCCATTGCCCTAGTTTATTTAGGTCTTAATTACTGCTCACCCAGACAATAGTCTCCAAACTTGTCTCTGGTTCCCCTGTTCCTACCCTTTTATGCTAAACCTTTGATCTTCCTGAAGTACATCTCAAGCGACTCTCTTATTTAGAGCCCTTCATTGGCTCATGTTTCCTACAGACCAAGATCCAAACGCCTCAGCCTGGAGTTAAGATGTCAATACTGTTAATTCTTTGTGGTTGATGAGAAAGAAAATTTGTATTTTCAATGGATCAAATTAATTTTAGAATTACCTGAACCCAATGAAGCCCAAAGCAGTTGTAAAAGTAGTAAAATGAGAAAAAGACTTCCCGAACCAACACTGCAAGTTAGACATGTATCTAAATGTGAAGATAATGAGTTCAGAACCGGTGTCATTTTTTTTTTTTTTTTTTTTTGCGGTACGTGGGCCTCTCACTGTTGTGGCCTCTCCCGCTGCGGAGCACAGGCTCCGGACGCGCAGGCTCAGCGGCCATGGCTCACGGGCCCAGCCGCTCCGCGGCATGTGGGATCGTCCCAGACCGGGGCACAAACCCGTGTCCCCTGCATCGGCAGGCAGACTCTCAACCACTGCGCCACCAGGGAAGCCCAGAACCAGTGTCATTTTGAGGGAAAGACCAGGTCATCGAAAACTCAAAGCATATCTGATTGGCCTCAGCCAATAATTTGGACTGTTTCTGATGTGATGTGCAATGTGTGACTATAAAAATCTTCAAATGGGCAATGGACTTAATTCTCACGTTCAAAATCTTGGACTATCAGCCGCTTATTTGCAAAACTAAGCCTGGCTTTCTCAGCTGAGTATAATTGTAACCCCAGGAAGAAATGGAAGAGGTAAGAATTCAGAAGGATAAAGAGAATCAGAATCAGGATAGAAATGATGAGGAAACAAATTTACTTCCTAAGTTTTAGCCCTTTTGTAAATTTTGTATCAGTCAGTTTTATAGTCATTGCAATGTTGAGTATATTTTGTCTTCTCTTGAAAAACATTTAAAAAGGGGGACTCAGTTTGCAACGATGTTTACGAGTTTGGAGAAATGTAATCTATTAAATTCGTATATTTCATGAATTATCTGTGTAAGTGAGGTATATATATTGTTTTAAAATTAATAAGTTAATAAATGGTGAATATTCCTCTCTATGTAACATACACAAAAGCTTCTGGGATATTAAAAGAAGTTATAGACATGAGATTGTCCTCATTCTGGCCCAACATGTCTTTCCAACTTGATCTTTTAACCCATACTAGCTCCAGCCCTACTGAATTATTCCCAATTACTTTTACAAAGCAACTTCCCTAAACATGCCTTTATTCCATTTTTCCCTGGAATATCCTTCTCCATGGCTTAGAAAAATTAAATTCTATCCGTTTCTCAAGATACGTCCCTCAGTTTCTCAAAGTCTCCCACAACTGGAGGTCATGTCTACCTTTCTGAACTCCTTGGCACTTGTCACTGTGCCTGTCTCACACCCTTAGCCTATTTACACATACACACACATGATTACATATTATATTATAATAATGTTATTGCAGATTATATTACAATATACTCATATGGTTCTACTGTGAATTCCTTGAGAGTGGGATACACATTACAATTATCATTGTTCCCCATAGTATTTGTTGAATCAAAACAATGAATGCATGATGAACAATTAAAGAAACACATGAATGCTTCCATTCCAACTCAAAATTTAAAAATATTATTGCGAAAACAATATTGAAGGAAATGTCTTAAAATTCAGATATTTCTACCATGCAAAACTGTTTTCATTTCTCTGCTTCACTTTCAGGATTTAGCTATGCTCATACAGCATATTTGTTTATGTAACAGGATGTTAAAAATAGGATTTGTCATCACTAGACTGGAGCAAAATAATAGGTGATGAATATTCTCACATTCCAAAGTGATATCACCTATGCAGTGCTAGCATAGTGCTAGCATAGTGCTAACACCTATGCAGTGCTGGAAAAATTTTGTAACCTGAAGACCCAAACACACTGAGGGATATAAAGGGGTTGGGAATGAAGAGTCTGGGGGAGATTTTTTTGGAGGAATTCATTTCCAGGGAGTCTCACTCCTAATCCCCTAGGAGAGGTCTAAAAGTGCTGTCCTCAATGGAGAACTTGATCGGTGCAACTGGGAACAGGGACGCAGGCAGGAAACGTGGCACACTGCTGTCTGAGCCATGCCTGGAAACTCAGAAGGCCAGCTAGTTACTCTGAAGGTCGAGAGGTGAGAGGTGCGTCTATGGGAACAACCTTCATTCCTAGTGTTTGTCAGGATAAATGATGCAGGAGCGTGCCCTGCAGACTAGATGTGGGTCACAAGGGGAGAGAGGCAGCCTAGAGCAGTCAGTTAGAGAGCTTTCTGGTGGGAGGGAAGGGACTTCAGCTGATAGACTTTGGAGGCGTTTCATGTCTGGTGTGAAGGAGGACTGTGTTTGACACTTGCCAGAGAGGAGACCTTGCCAGTTTAAGAGATCATGACAAGGGATCCTCAGTGAAGCAGAATCCCTGACGAAAGCAGGAGAGCTGGAGAGTGGAGAAAGGGATCACGTGAATATCTTCCAAAACCAAAGCAAAGTAGTAATCAGTTAAGTAGATCTTTCCACGCTTTCTGCCTGAAGAGTCAGAAACTGCTCTTCATGAGTTTGGGGAAGACAGAGAGGCACAAAGTGGGGAAATGGAAATGACCATTTCCCCTTTCCCACTGCAGGCTTCCAGCCTGAAGCGAGCCCCAGCTGGGGAGAGGAGAAGCTTTAAGCTCAGAGTTTTAGCTGCTACATGGAAATAGACTTTTTAATTATTGAAACATCAGTTTTTTTGTTTCTTTGGTTTTTGGGTTTTTTTTTTTTTTTTTTTGCTCTACGTGGTCCTCTCACTGTTGTGGCCTCTCCCGTTGCGGAGCACAGGCTCCGGACACGCAGGCTCAGCGGCCGTGGCTCACGGGCCCAGCTGCTCCGCGGCATGTGGGATCCTCCCGGACCGGGGCACGAGCCCGTATCCCCTGCATCGGCAGGCTGACTCTCAACCACTGTGCCACCAGGGAAGCCCGCATCAGTTTTATGACTCAATGTGAAAGAAGTGATTTTTATATCAAAGACTGATTCAGAGACTCATGACACCTGCCTATAATTTCATCCAATGGGAAAGGAAAATCCTGCCCTCAGAAATAGGTATGAAAGGACAGTTGGGGGAAAAATAAAGTTGTTTTGTGATGGATCCTATGGAGTCCTGCTCTTTCAATATATTCGTTACATTCAACTGTAATCAGAGTGAGTGAACCATTTTACGCAACTAAAATTTCAAGTCTTTAATAAATTAGTACAAATTGTAAAATATGATAAATACACAAAAGTTGTTGCAACTGTACACTAAAATATCAATTGCATAAACACTGTGATATTACACTGGGCTGAGGCCTAATGGTTCTGTAGTTTGTGCATTAAACACCTCCAGGAAGGCCATTTGCATCATGGTTAGTCTACAGTTGTCAGGCAGCAAGGCTCTTGAGGAAGGGACACTTTCCTAATATGAGGTATGATGCTATATGTTACATGTACGGTACCTTAAAGGAAATGATACTGTATATCCCAAGAAGTATTCACGCATGGTGTATTAACTAAGCAAATGCTCAGACTGTTAAAACTGTTATATTGTGATGATGGACGTTTACACATTGAGTTTCAAAATAATCTCTCCAAAAGCAACTTCGTTTTTATTAAGCTGGAGGGAAAAGCATCTGTGTAACTGTTTATTTAATGGTTTAAAAGTTAAAATTCCAAATTTTATTTGTTTTTTTTAACATGTCAGCCAAGAAAATACATATCTGTCATATTTGCTGTCTCCTAAGTATGCCAGAAATAAGTGTATTGGGTGAAATTGAATAGCGCCAAAGACTGAATTTAACTGGCAGAGACTGGTTAAAATGGGAAGGCACTGAATTCTGTGAGAAACTCTAAGCTTTTTTTCTTCTCCTATCCTGCTATCTTATTCTATTATCAGGAACTTTGTCTCCCAATACATGTAAATTCTACATCTCTGATTGAAGATCTAAACCGTTTCCTGTTTATATAGAAATAATTTCTTAAATTAAAGCCTGCAAATTGTTTATTAAATACATGTGTTATTGCCTAACATTTTTTTCTTTCTTGTAGTTTTACTATATATGTCTGGGAAGTAAAACTCCCACTTAATAGCCTATAAAGTCTGCTGATGTATCAGCAGTTGCCTTGACATTGTTAGATGCAAGTAAGCCCTACCCTGACTATTAAATAGAATAGAATCTAAGAAATATAAGAGGAAGGAGACTTCCAAACTCATTTTATGAGGCCAGCATTACCCAAGCCAGACAATAACACCAAAAGAAAATAAAGTCACAGGCCAATATCCTTTATGAACACAGATGCAAAAATCCTCAACAAAATATTAGCAAATTAGAATTCAACAATACACTAAAAGGATCGCACACCATGAACAAGTAGGATTCGTTCCAAGGATGCAAGGATGGTTCAACATCCACAAATCAATGTGATACACCACATTAACAAAATGAAGGACAAAATTCATACTGATCTCAATAGATGCAGAAAAAGCATTTGGCAAAATGCAACATCCATTTATGATAAATAGAAGTGGATAAGCTTATTCATTCTAATAAGTGCATTGACTCTATTCATTTTTCTTGTAGTTGAAATTAACATTGGTCTTCCTAGCATCTCTTTAAAATCTTAGTTTCTGAAAATTATTCCTTTTAACCTGAATTTTTTCCTTTGTGTTTATTTTAGAGCTTGGGGAGTGGAGAGTATATAAACAATGAAATAAAATCTACTCCCTTTTAACTATGCCCACATATATACACAGGGGGATGGGAGTTAAGGGTGATTATTACTCACAACATTCTTCCTCTGGACTTGGAGTTATTGATAATTGAGAAATACATACAATAGGGACATGGAGATCAGAGCGTCAGCATTACTATTAGTAAAGCTGAATGCAGCTTGGACCTGCAACCCCAACTAAGTTTCCTGGTACTAGCATTCATGTCTAGACTTTGGACTTTCTCACCAAACAGAACCTTCCAGCTGCAAGGGATGTTACTCACTACTTCCCATCCTTAGATCTCTAATAGTAAGTTATGTAGAAGATGAGGTCACACATGCATAGGACTTTGAACACATTAATTCTACCCACTCAGGAAACATGGACCAGGGGATGTTAGACTATTACCCCCATCATTTAGGATAAATCTAAATCCTCCTCCTGTGGAGAGGACTAAATAAGGGGAGAAAAGAGATACCAAAGGTTATACACTAGTAGAAGTATCATAGAAATATGAAAGCAGGGGCGTACTTGTTAAAGAAAATGGAAATGTCAATCAACATTCTTGTTGGAACTACAGTCATTGATCAGTTGCAACCATAAGTTGGCCAAGGATACAAGAATTTGGCAAAAATCAATGGAAGCATCCTATGAGCTTCAATTTGCTATATGGAATTTCCAGTAGATGATATTGTGTATTTGGTTATTACAGTATTTGTAAGTACATACCCTTCATATCGGTAATATTTAGAATAAACTTATGTACATATACATATATATACACACACACACTTTTTTTTTTTTCAGGGTCGATTGTTAAATACTTTCCAGCAAACTACTGGGTACTGTTCTTTTCCTTCATTTCCTTCCCTCTGCTGGGTCAGTTGGGTACTAAGCTCTTCGATTCTACTTTCTAAACATTTCTTGGAATTGT
Source organism: Phocoena sinus (assembly GCF_008692025.1). Lineage (NCBI taxonomy): Eukaryota > Metazoa > Chordata > Mammalia > Artiodactyla > Phocoenidae > Phocoena > Phocoena sinus. Next base: position 61,763,665 of record NC_045771.1, on the reverse strand, counting down.
TCACTTCTTTCCATTCCTACTGTTGATGCTTAAGAGCCCTGCCTCTTAGTTTACTAAGTTTCCTAATAGGTTTCTCAGTCTCCAGGCTTGCTTCCCTGCAAGATTAATTCTTCACATGGTCACCAGAGTGATTTTCCTAAAATGAAAATGTAATCATGTCATTCCGCTGCTTAACATTGTTCACTGGTTCCTCATTGATTTCAAGATAGTCTAAACCCTTTAACACAGCAGAAAAGAAAGTGTCTGCTTATCCTCTGCTCCCTGCACTTCCAACCTCTGTGTCACAGTCTGGGCTGGGTGCCACCTTTGCAGGTCTCTTTCATAGATATTATCATGCTGTATTGCTGTTGCCTTTTTTTGTCTAATATTTTGTTATAAAAATGTTCAAACATACACAAAAGTTGACAGAATTATATAGCAAACCCACTACCTACCATCTAGATTCCACAATTAACATTTGATCTATAATATTTGACATATTTGCTATATCATAATATTCATCCATCTCCCCATCCCCCTATGCATCTTCTGTTTATATAATGCATTTCAAAGTTGCAGACACCAGTACACTTGCTCCCAAACACTTCAGCATGATCTTACTAGCTAGAGTGGGATATCTGACTACTTGAAACTATTTTTGGTAAAACTTGTCATTGCCTTTTTCTTACCTATCTCTTCCACTAGGCCGAGGTGACTGTGTCATTTGTTTTCTACCCAAAAACAAATGAGACACAGTATGCCTCATACATAGTAGGAACAAGGTTAACATTTCTTAAATGAATACGTTTCAGATTTCATCAGATGTTAGTTTCTTGATTCATATATCAAAGTAATTTTTTCACCCCTTTGATTCATCTTCTTATTTCCCTACCCAGAAAATTTGTAGACAGCAACTTTCATTCTACCTATTCAGCATCATAGGGAATTAAGAATTTTAATCTGTTAATGATAGTAGCCAAACTCTCTCATGGTGTCTTTCTACAAAGCCCCACAAGGTGGTGCCCAAATATCTTTTTTTCAAACAGTCGTCCCTCAAGACCCATGGTCAGTCCTCACTAATTTCTGTTAATATTTGGCATTTCTGAATTTGGTTAATTAGTGTAATGGAATATTATACATATAAATATAAGTAAGAAAAATTACTTACATAAATAAAATTATACATGTGTATTTCTGAATCTATGGCTCTGGATATAAACAATGAATAATGATATTAGGTACCTTATATTTGTGTGAGTTGTATATCATTAAAAAGTTTTTCACATCCAAAATAGTAAAATATGAATTCACCTCAAGTCCTATTTACTGTAAACTTTGTCCATGAAAAATTTACCCTTAGTACAGAATTTAAAAGGACAGAGGAAGAAACAAACTATTGTATAGGAGGAACTATGTAATTTAGATGTAACTCAAAAAATGATGACTCTGTTACCTCAACTGGGGACAACGTTATGTGAACCAGAGTTGTAAAGCGTTGACATAATGTGGGATAATAAGTTACTTAATGTTCTTAAAACACTTTAGTTCCAGAAATTTGATTGATTTATTTAAAAAACTTTCCTTGTTGAATATTCTTATTAAATCCCAAATGGACTGACCAGAAAACTCAAATGGATGTTGAGTTTCTGCAACTTTTTATTCATGCAAATGATGATATTTGCATGATAATTCTAACCATATTACTAGCTGTATTTTGATCAGGTATCAATAACATGCACAGTAACCACAGTTTACTCAAATCAGTGTAACAACAATCCCAGGCTACTCTGGCAAACCTGCCCAAACCTAAAGGAGAAAGCTCTTCAACTCGGGGCTCTCATAAATGGTGTTCATTGCCTTTGATGGCCCAGGCATTAAGATTTACACAGTGAGAGATGAGACTCATTATGTCCTGGAATTTAGCCCATGATAATTTGTCTTGAGCCATTTGCTACTAAGGGAAAATTCCTATTTTTCAAACATATATTGTTGGCCATATAACAGGCTCCTTTTTCTCCTGCTCTGGCACAAGCCTGGATGGTACCAAGGCCTAGAAACCTCCTGGGGTATTTAGGGATAATGAAAGATGACCAGCTGATGTACAAAGATCTAAACTTTGTTCCCTCACTATCTCACAGGATGATCTTTGGGTGGGTCTCAACACCTGCCCTCTATTTTATCACCTGTGAAGTGGAAGAATCAAATAAAAGTGGTCTCTAAGTTTCCTTCCAGTTCTGAGATTCGATGCTATTATTTGTCCCCAATAAAAGTGTAAATACCATCTAGTGGGAAATGGAAGAATTCACCAAGATACAATACAACACTTTCTAATACCTGAAAATAAAATCAACTAAATGAAAAATAGAAAATATTTTCCCCATTAAAAGCAGAGTTTGGTCAAGGCTTAATAAATAGATCAGGGGTCCCCAACCCCTGGGCCACACAAGCAGGAGGTGAGCAGCGGTCAAGCGAGCGAAAGCTTCATCACCGCCCCCCAATCGCTCCCCATCTCTCACATTATAGGGCTGAAACCATCCTCCCTCCCGACCGCCCCATGGAAAATTCGTCTTCCAGGAAACCTGTCCCTGGTGCCAAAAAGGTTGGGGACCACTGAAATAGATTTAATCGTTTATTTTTGGGTGGATTCTGCATGAAAATGTTAAGACTTCTTTATTCACTGAAGGGAATAATTTTTTTAAAAGTTGGACAGTCAAACCTATGATAGAGCAAGACCTGTCTACTTTCAGATATTTCTTAGAAAGGAAAATTGTAAAGATTTCCAGATAGCATCCTGATTTTTCGTCATAAAAAATCTGCTCTGGGCTTCCCTGGTGGCGCAGTGGTTGAGAGTCCGCCTGCTGATGCAGGAGACACGGGTTCGTGCCCTGGTCCGGGAAGATCCCACATGCCGCGGAGCGGCTGGGCCCGTGAGCCACGGCCGCTGAGCCTGCGCGTCCGGAGCCTGTGCTCCGCAACGGGAGAGGCCACAACAGTGAGAGGCCCGCGTACCGCAAAAAAAATTTTTAAAAAAAATTTTAAAAATCTGCTCTTAGTAAAGAATAAACAACACAGAAAGAGAAAATATAAATATTGAAGGAAAATTTCAGAGAAAGCTACAAGCTTGTAAAACCTCTCTTGTTCTCAATTAAATTAAAATTTTAGTCTCTTATTTCCAGAACTTCAGAGAACTTCCTTACGTACGGGGTCAAAAAAGAGAGATGGCATATGTAATACTACAGACATGATATTACACCTTTTTCCCTTCTGAAAATGCAATAGCAGCTGTGTTTTGCTACAAAGCCTTATGCTTATACTAATCTTCAGTGTTAAAGTTATACAGCCCTCTGTATTCTTCTCCTTGGTTAGCAAGGGATTACTTGGAGAGACATATCCTCGTTGTGTTCTACTTCCTCAGCACACTTCTTCTTCTCCTTCTTTTAATACCCAGCTATCTCCACATCTTAGCATACCTGGTCTGAAGAGCAGTTGACATTTGGTCAATTACACTTGACACTTGCCAAGAGAGATGCTTGGCCACAGTGATACAAAGTCAGCTTAATAAAATTCCTGCTAGTTGATGCTATACGAGGAGCAGACAATGGCATGGAGCCATCTACTGATCCATCCCCAACCCAACAGCTTTGCTTCTCATTGGGGCTTCTCCATCTGGCATGTATGAAAGAAGTCAGTCACCCATCTCATTCCTCATTGCCTTTGCATATATTTCCACCCCCTATTCAAAGTCTGGAAAAATCATGCTCACAATTTCCCAGCTACCATTCCATGAAGGAAAGGTGCCAAACAAGGAAACTGTTATTCCTTTTCCAGAACTTCTGAAGTCAATATACTTTAAACAGGCAAGCATTTCAAACCATGCAGAACATTGGTTCAAAATAAGCTTTCTTGTTTCCATTCTAGGGTAAACTGAGCTAGCCACACAGGAGTCTTCTCTTGCCAGGGAAGCCTGTGGGTTTAAAAGGCATTTGGTACATAGCTGGGCATACTGAGTGCTAAAGTTTGCTGAAGATTTAAATACAGGATTAGATTTTAAATTGTTAATCTACCCAGAAAAATAGTTTCACAGGGATGTTCAGAGGGGATTGCTTCCTGATTTCAAGTTCTCTTTCTGCGTAGTAGTTCTTCCAGCTAACACAGAAAATCTGTTAGTTTTGCTCTCATAATCTATTTTTATTTTTTGGCCTGGTTTTATTTTTTAAAATTTTTTAAACATCTTTATTGGAGTATAATTGCTTTACAATGGTGGGTTAGTTTCTGCTTTATGACAAAGTGAATTAGCCATACATATACATACATCCCTGTATCTTCTCCCTCTTGCATCTCCCTCCCACCCTCCCTATCCCACCCCTCTAGGTGGTCACAAAGCACCAAGCTGATCTCCCCGTGCTATGCAGCTGCTTCCCAATAGCTACCTATTTTACGTTTGGTAGTGTATATATGTCCATGCCACTCTCTTACTTTGTCCCAGCTTACCCTTCCTGCTCCCCATGTCCTCAAATCCATTCTCTAGTAGGTCTGTGTCTTTATCCCCGTCTTGCCCCTAGGTTCTTCATGACCGTTTTTTGTTTTTTTTTTAGATTCCATATATATGTGTTAGCATACAGTATTTATTTTTCTCTTTCTGACTTACTTCACTCTGTTTTCATACTCTTTTGATTGACTGGGTATGCAGCTGTACTACAGCTTGGAACTCTGGTGAAGTTGAAGTTAACAAAGTAAACGTAGAAAATGGGGTTCTATGGAAACAGAAGGGCAATTCAATTTTTGACTTGACCTCTGAACTCACTGAAATTGTGCATGTAATATTAAGACAGAAATGGTGGTGGTTCTCTACAGCCCTGTAAAAATATTGGCATGGTCAGGAATTAGTTACAATGAAAACGAATGAAATACCCTTGCAGCAATCTGATACTACCTTGGAGAAGGTGGAAAAGTCAAACAGGCCCTGTGATCGAACCACAGTCATCATACAGAGTGGGACTGAAATGTTTTTAAATGGCTGTGTGCCTCCTGCTCCCCATAATATAATGGGAAATTCGGACTACTTGGGTGTAATTCTTTGAATATACAAAAATATTCATTAATAGATGTTTGGTTGTGTTGCCGTGATCTATTTGGATTAGAAACTTTAAAAATCTCAACGTGGATAATTTTTTATAAATATGAATGAAAACCCTTTTCTCTTGCCACATGCCAGTTTTCAATACCACTGGCTTGAAATTAAAAAAGGCAAACTCTATATTTTATTAAAGCATTTATAACTGATTTTTCTACTAAAGGTGATACACGGCAGATGATTTTTCACCATCTACCATAGTGTGGAACAGACATTTTGTCTTGCATCTCCTGCTTTTGCCAGCTTTTATGAGTCAAGCAATATATGGTCAAAGAAAGAAAGGATCAAAGTCCAATTTACTTGCAAGGAAAAGTCTCCAGGGTAAAAAAGTGTTTTGTTCTGTCTTTATTAGTTTTAGCCTCTTAAAACCCTAATATGAATTTTTCCAAATAGCATTTGATGCAAATAGCAAACCACATATTTAGGTATATATGTGATATTCTATTTTGATATGATAATAATGCACCTTACAAACTTATAGAACATACTTATAAAAACATCAGAATTTCTAGAGCACTTGTACATTTATTATCTCATTTGAGCTTCACAGTAGCCTTGTTAGAATGGGCATGACAGAGATTGCCACTCCCATAGATAAAGAAACTGAGGCCCAGAGAGGTGAAGTGGCACACTCAAGGCCGCAGGCAAATTAATTAGTAAGTCACAGAGCTAGGATTCAAACTTAAGTTCTCCCTGTTAGGTTTCTTTGTCCCTTACCACTGCTACAATATGATGTGTAGTCATTTTCTCCCTTGATTTCAAAAAAGTTAAAAAAAAATAAAACAAAACAAGATGGGGCCTCACGAATATGAGATACAGTTTGAGAATTAGGCAGAGTATTATTTACTTCTAGACAATTTTGCCTAGTGCTTGTTGAATTTTGGAACTGTAATGTACTTTCTTTCCCTCTCACTTTAAGCAAGTTTTACTTTGGGAAGATGCTCGGAATATATGGTATTTTGTTTGCTTTTGATTTGCACAATTTTACAAGAGGAAAAGAATTTGTAGACTTAGAAAGAGATTTAGTTCTTTACAGTGTAAGCCCTATCTCAGTAGTGCCTCTCTTTTTCACTTCCTTCTCCTCTCAGAAGCAAGCAATTCACGACCACATCACCTCAGGCCTTTCCTTATGCAGAGCTGTTTCAGGAGTAAGGGCAAGGATTTTGCCTAACCTGTTCGTCCTATTTTAGAACTCACTTGCTTCATAGATCTTGTCTTCATCGTGGACAGCTCTGAAATTTCTAAAATTTTTCTCTTTGACAAACAGAAAGATTTTGTAGATAGCTTGAGTGCCAAGATTTTTCAATTGACCCCGGCTGGCTCCTTGAAATATGACATCAAACTGGCAGCCCTTCAGTTTAGCAGCTCTGTCCAAATTGATCCACCTTTTTCTTCTTGGAAGGATCTACAGACTTTTAAACAGAGGGTCAAGTCTATGAATTTCATTGGGCAAGGTACTTTCTCTTATTATGCCATCGCCAATGTCACAAGGCTACTTAAGAGAGAAGGGTGCAAAGATAGTGTGAAAGTGGCTTTGCTGATGACTGATGGCATCGACCATCCAAAGAATCCAGATGTTCAAAGTATTTGAGAAGATGCCAGAACTTCAGGAATATTATTTATCACCATTGGACTCTACTCTAGTCAATGAAATCAAACTTCGTTTGGTATCTGGGGATCCACCCAGTGAACCCATTCTACTGTTGAATGATTCAACCCTTGTAGATAAAATTCAGGATCACCTGGTAGGTACCTAATGGGTTGGTTTTGTATATATTTTTCACCATAATATTGATAATTTGTTTACAAATTCTGTAAGGATAGATAGTGCGCCAAAAAGATGAAAGGGAAAAAAATCCTCCTTGGAAATGGAAAAGAAGAATTTCTCCCATGTGTCTCTCTACTTTCTTAATAGTTTATACCACGTAATCTGGGGAAGTCCCAGACTCATTCTCTGGAACTTTACTGTCAGCTACTGCTGAGGATTTTGGAAGAATTAATTTCCATTCATCCACCTCAGACTCCTGTTTGTACATCCTGGGCTCATTGAACACTGCTGACTTATACTCGATTTGTAGTCAACTTGTGGTCCGCTATATTTGTACTAAGTTATTCTTTTCCCATTACAGATGTGCAGGAATATTTTTTGACTGTTTGTCTCACCTATTGCCATGTTATGCTCAAGTGAAGTTCACAGACTTCCATTAAAAAAAAAATCTCCTTGTTTTTTAGGTGTTAACAAGGTCACCCAGTTTTAAATCAGCTATAACCTGCTGTCGCCCCACAGTTTCTCCCATCAAATCAATGAGTCCCACTAGATTGATCTGATTAGCTGTGTCACTGCTTTTCTTTATTGGTTGTGAGAGCCTTTCCTTGCTGCTAGGGAAAACAGAAGGCAAAGCAATCAGAACAAAAGCCCTCTTCACAACATTTCTCAAGGAGGAAACTCCTGGAGATAAGGTGGTTGATTTAAGTGTCAAGATTGATTTTCTTAAGAATATTGATTTAAAAAAAGTTTCTTGAGAGGAGGGCAAGGACAATGTGTCCTTTAGGTCCTGAGCACTCCACATGGGCTCTTTTCTATCAGTTGAAAAAACCGCAGGCCCCGTTTCAGAGTCTGTTTTTCTCCTTTTGTCCCTTCCCTCAATTCTTTTCCCAACATTACTTTGATTTTGTTACTCTCAGCTGTTTTCAGCATGAGAGGCTGGGTTTTTCTTACCTAAATAATAGTGATCATGTCTTGAGCGCTCTCTGTGTATTATGCATTGCTCTGAGTACTTTACATATTTATTTTATTCAATGTTTACAACAATCTTATGATGTAGGTACTATTATTATCTTCGTTTTATAGTTGAAAATTTGAGGCCAGCTAAAAACCCTGGAGTCTGCATGCTTAACCCTGTAAAGTTATATTGAGAAGGAGAGTAGTAATTATTTTTTATGGTTTTCTCAATTAGAATTGCCTTGAAACAGTTAAGGAACATCCCTTCTCCAAAGTTACTATTGTTTCTAGCCTTTTTTAACTTGGGCATTAGGGGTAGATGGGGAGAGTTCTGCCTAGACCGCAGGTGATAGGCTCAGCTCCCAGGTACTTGGGGTGAACGCTTTACGTGAGCATCCCTTCTGCAGGAAAGGGGAATGTGCTGGGTGCCTGGCTAACTGCCTAGCCCTGCCTGCGCCATAGTTTAAGGAGTCCTCACCCCTGAATAAAAGAGAAGTTTCAAGCATGTTCAGGAGAGAACCCTGGGGTTGTGATGAGTCACCTGTTGCTGCCTGGAGAGGACACAGGACAGGCAGCTCCTTGTTTGGCCAGATGTGTCGGTTCGGGAGGTTCATACGCCCTCCAGACACACCCTTGCCAAGAGCTCCTGCCCAACTGAGAACACAGGCTGTTGGCAGTAAACCTGAAGCAAGACTGCTTGTTTCTGGGGAAACCAAAAAATGACTTAGCATCCTAATGACTGCTCTTCCATAGCATCTTGTGATTTCAGCTTATCTGTTCAGATGGAAGCTCTGTGAAGAGAACTCATTAGGCTTTTCAAAGAAAGATATCAAGCTTCAATGTTTCAAATTGCCGTGGTCTAGGAAGCAGAACTTGACTTTTGATCAGACCATTGGAAAAAGTCCTCATCTAATCTGTTTCTATTACATCTGTAGTTCAATTTTTTAAACTTTTTATTTTGTAATTATTACACAGTTGATTTTTTAAAATAAGTTAATCCAGTATAATTTAAGTACACCTGTGTCTACTTTGAGTGCATGTTTCCCTGAGTTTTGATAAACGTATACACCCATGAAACAACCAGCACAAGTAGGAAAGAGAACACTTCTATCATCCCTAAAAGGTTCCTTATGCCTCTTTGCAATACGTGTTTCTCTTGTCCCTTAAATGCTACTGATCTGACTTGTCATCCTAGATTAGTGTACTTTCTAGATTTTTACGTAAACAAGCTCACAGCACGTGCACTCTTTTTGTGTCAGGCTTCTTACTGCCAGCATAATGATTTTGAAATGCATCTGGGTTGTTTTTTTATCAGCAGTTTATTCTGTTTACTGCAGAGTAGACTTTAGTTGAATTTCACTGTGGACAAAGGAGTGTCCACAGTGAACAGATTTTGCAGGAGCCAAGACAAATCAAGGAACCATCACACATTCCTTGACACCTCTTGCAGGAAGTATCACATAAGAATCCCATGAAAGCATTTTAGTTCTGAATTACCCAAGAGAGACCTGATGATTCCAAGGTGAAGAAAATACTTGTGCTCCTATTTTATTATGATTTACATAACAGTATTGAAACCTAAGAAACAGATTCAAACCAATCTCCTGGATATATTACTTGGTCCTTCAAAAGAGCAAGAGAGATTTTAAAACTTCTTTATCACCTTTGATATTAAAAATTTTAAAGTCTTTATGGGAATAAAGGTTGTGGCAAATTGGTCTCATTCTCTGAAGATAATTAAGCAAAACATCCATTTAGTGTATCCTCTCCTTCACATACAAAGGGATCAACTTGAATGGCTATTCTGCTACCGTAGTAAGCTGCAAATATATATTTTTTATCATAGAGTTTGTAATCCTTGCCTACTAAGTTCTTTATTCTCATCCCATTTGCTGTCATGCTAATAACTTTGACACCTTCCTCACATTTTCTCCATTCCCTTCTCGTAGCCTTGACCTCACGGTCACTCGCAAAACTGGCAATTCCATTCTAGCCTTCTTTCTTCACATATATGCCATCATAAAACTCTGACTCCATTAGTAAAATGACCCTTCTTTTGCTCTGGTGAGGTCCTTTCTCTATATTTTTTCATTTAAACCAGTGGTCCACAACATTTTTGGCACCAGGGACCAGTTTCATAAAGACAATTTTTCCAAGGACTGGGGCGGACAGGGGAAGGTTTCAGGATGATTCAAGCGCATTACATTTATTGTGAACTTTATTTCTATTATTATTACATTGTAATATATAATGAAATAATTATACAACTCACCATAATGCTGACAGGAGGAAGAGCTCAGGTGGTAATGTGAGCAATGGGAAGCGGCTGTAAATAGAGATGAAGCTTTGCTCACTCGTCCGCCCCTTACCACCTGCTGTGTGGCCCAGTTCCTCACAGGCCATGGACCAGTACTGGTCCATGGCCTGGGGGTTGGGGACCCCTGATTTAAACTACAGTATCCACCTAGACCTTAATTGAACATGCCCTTCCCTCTGGCTTTGACCATATTCTCCCAGCTGTCCTCCACACAGCCTGCCTCTCCGCTTAAGTGAAAGGCCTCACTACTTCCCAATTCTCCAGCTCTGTCCACGTGGGCCCTTCTGTCCACTCTTTTTAAATGTCCCTTCTCACTGCTTCCTTTGTCTGATTGCCCACACTAGTCTTTATGCCTTTTTTCCTTATAAACTTTGACATATAGAACAGCTGGTTCATCCATCAATGAGCTGGTCCTTTGCATTTCTTTATTCAAAATTATCCAGAAAGTCCAACTATTCCAAGAAACCGTCCTGTTCCTCCCCCTCAACGCCCCCAAGTCTAGGATCTTCCCAAGCAGCTTGCTTTGCCATATTTTCTATCACTGGGGCTTATAGGCTGTAAGTGCCCTTAGGGAACGGAGCTTTGTTCTTTGTTTCAAACAGTCTTATCTGTTATGTAGTTTTGAATCCATTTTTGTTTGCACAGAAATATAAATTCCAGCAAACACAAAATCAAATGAGTTCCAAAAATAATTAGTAAGTTGTGCTGTTATGGTTTTTAAGCCCGTGGCACATATTTTTAAGGGGTAATATGGCAAAGCAGAAATTGAATTTTCAAATGAAAAGCTTAAAAGGTGTAAAATTACCCAGGAGCCACAGCAGCAGTTAAATTTATCAGTTTAAAATTGATAAGGATATTGCTTATTGTAAAAAGGTGGTAAAGTGACACAACTTTGAATTTTTCCTTATTTTAGTAATTATTTTCAAATATTACAATTTGACTTGAATTATTAGTTGTTTTATCGTCTCTTTTGAACTCCTTTCAAATTCCTTTCCTCTTTCTCCCTCCCAGAGGAAACCAAGTTTCTGACGTATATTTTAAATATTTTCACAATTTGGATCACATTGTATGTGTTCATTTGCAACTTGCTTTTCCACTCAACTTTTTAGGAAATTTATCTATGTTAAAACACATAAATTCAACGCATTGACTTTAACTGCTGAGTAGTATTTTGTTTATTGATCCATTACACTAATATCTTATTTCAAATTTTTCGCTATTAAAAACAATGAATGCTGAAATATACAAGTACAAGAATTTCTCTAGGGTATGTCTAGAAGGGATATCAGGATCACAGGTGGAAGCAAGGACTTGACCTGGGCAGCCTAGAGATAAAGCATGTACATTTCAACTTTCTAGGCACAGCCGAATGTTCTGGAGAGGGTAAAGCCATTTTACACTAAAATCGTCAGTTTTTCTGAGTTCCCATTCTCCACATGACCTACTAGTTCTTAAAGATACAAGTATCTCATCTGCTTTCAGCCAGGGTTTACACTGGCTAGTAATTTAAAATCACTGGGGCAGGGGACGATGGAGAGAGAGGGAAAGAAAGCCATAGGTGAGACTGAATTTGGTAGACAGGGTCTGTGGCCAGTTTTACAGCTCCCAAGACCATGTTGTCAACCTTTCTCATTTTATAGATGTGGAAAATGACCTGGAAGGATATATGACGTACCTAAGGCCAGGTGGCTAGATAATGGTGGAAACAGGATGAAAACCCTGGATGATGAAATTCCCAGCCTAAATTTTTCTCTGATTAAATCCCTAGAATCACTTAAAGCATTTTGCTATCTCTTCCCTCTAAATGATTCATTTGATTGGAAATAAAGGTAGAGTAAATACAAAACTAAAAGGATACAGAGTCCTCCATAAAGGTACAACTCTGACTTATCTTTTGCTTCTTCATTACATGCTTTATTTTTAACATCTTGCAACAAATATTCTAGTGCTTTTTGCTTCCATCTTCTATTTCACCATGTAAATTACCCCTCAGATTCAGTCATAAGGCATTAATTTGACACATAACTTCTACCTTAAGAAAGCAATAATTCTATCTGTAAACGTAAGTTGTCCAGTGTTTGACTTCAGACACGACCTTCAGTGCTCTTGTCAGGTAATACCACACTGAGCTCGAGTAGGGTAGTGAGACCTACATGTTGGACAAAAACCACATCGGGAATTTCTCTAAAATTATGAATTTAAAGTAGTTTTGAAAAACATTCTGGCTACTTCATTTCTGTGTGGTTAAGTAGAAAATAGCACTGAACTTGGTTAGGCAGCTCAGCCCAAGTGTGTGACCTTGGGCAAGTCACAGCACTGCGTCTCACATTTCCTTAGGAGAGAATGAGCTGCTGGACCGCATTGACTTGTAAGGCCCATTAATATTTCATGAAATTATCACCCTAAAATTTATGTTTTAATGCTGAAAAATAAGTGCATATCTGTAAAGGAATAGAAAAATAGAGAAGAGAAAATACACAATTACATATTCTGCCAAAGTCTGTAAATAAAAGTGAGAAATTTCTTATTATGGCTGATTAAGCTTGTAGCCAAACTATGGAGATTACAGAGCTGATAAAAAAGAAACAAGAGATAAAACATAGGATGCAAAAGGATAAAATTTCTAGAAAAAATTACTTTTAATGAATGCTAGTGCCCTTCATGTCTTCTATTAGTAGACGGCTCAGAGTGCTCCTTGGGTTGTTGGCTGGGGCTTCATTGATTTTACAAGGTTAAAAAGGCTGAATTGTTATTTTTTTTGGAAATTGCATATCCCATAGGAAATAATTAAGGTTAATAAGAAGCTGGAAGCAGAACCGTGAATTGAGTTAATGTTTCATTCTTTTTTCCCTCCTAGGATATCTTATTTGAAAAGAAGGTAAGCACCACATGCTGTGATTACTATGAATCACTCTAAAAGCTCACATAAGCAAACCAGCATTATAACTCACGTTAGAAGATAAGGTGTGACTAAATAAAAATGCTTAATTCTTTTTAAAATGAGCCACTCTATTTTGAGGCAGCCATTTGATTTATTTTATGTCACCCTATCCAATGCAGGTTGGAAAATTTAGAAAAAGTAGGAAATATTTAAACGATTTTAGAGAGTGATTTTAGAAATCAGTGATAACCAGACACCATAGTGTTTGCTGACTTTGACATGACTTCCTTTTTTCTAATTGTGTCTCAATACCTGCTACTTACGGGGGTCCTCCACTCTAGGAACTGTGCCTTGTGTTGGCCAGGGTTAGGCAGTGTTCCTGGTTATGGACAGGGCTTAGAGTTGCCCCCTGCTGCCTGGTGGCTGACTAAGCTTATTCTCTTCCCTGTTGGTGGCAACCAGACCAAGTGACAAGGGAAGCTGGCCAGTATCGACTGGACGGTACTCAGCACAATAGATGACCGTGAGCTTGCTGAGGACCGCTCTACTGGATGTGTGTTTCTGGGCAAAGAGTTTGGAACATCTGAACTTTGTTCGATAAACTGATTCTTTAACATTAGGAGTATCACATAAAATAATAGGAGCCAACCAAAGCTTGTAGAGTACTACGTTTCATTATTTTATATGCCATTAAGACAGATTAAAAAAAAACCCTCTGGGGCTTCCCTGGTGGCGCAGTGGTTGAGAGTCCGCCTGCCGATGCAGGGGACGCGGGTTCGTGCCCCGGTCCGGGAGGATCCCACATGCCGTGGAGCGGCTGGGCCCGTGGGCCATGGCCGCTGAGCCTGCGCGTCCGGAGCCTGTGCTCCGCAACGGGAGAGGCCACAACAGCGAGAGGCCCGCGTACCACAAAAAAAAAAAAAAAAAAAAAAAAAAAAACCCTCTGTCAAACTATGATACAGTACCTTCTTATGAATTACAATTTTTCATTTTATACTATGGCAAGAGTCCTTTTAGATCTATTTAGATATAGATTTTTAAATCCTGTTATCACTTTTGTGCATACAGATAAGGGAAAATATAAGCAAACTAAATTGGTTACTTCTAAAACTTCTTCACATTCAAAGTTGAAATCCTCTAAAATCACTTTTTGTCTCAGAGTCATTATTGGCTTTTCTACACAATACCAGCCCCTGTGCCACCAAAAGTGTTGGTGATGCAGCATTTCTTCAAGTGCTCTTGTTGTGTCTCTGGAGTTTTATTCCATCTCATTCTGGAAGCGCTGAAGTGCATGCGCAGAAAATGCCAGCTTCATCTTGGTTGGGCCTGACTCATTTAATATGCATTCTGGTTTCAAAGATGCAAAAATAAGGAAAAATATGCATCTTAGAATTGATAAAATATGGTATAAGTCAAATTTTTTCCTTTTTTGAGTAAAGGAGTATTTGGTGTTTGTATATTATTGAGCCTGGATGCGTTGTATAGAAGAGAAACAGCAGAAATTCCCAAAGTCCACTGAAAATGTTTATTTTTCCATTTTAACTGGCAAATGATGTTATACATAAATTTTTAATGGGAGGTCTATTTTACTTAACCATGGCAACATTTAATAATACTTTATTAGCTAGGTCTTCCCAGATCAGGGTTTTCCTGGAAGAATTTAATAGGGAGAGCAAAAGCTCCATATATTTGCAAGGTAAAGTTTCTTCAAGGAGTGTTCCATTTAGTTGTGTACTGAATGAGATTTAAAATGCTATATTTCACTGAGTGTAAATATTGTGCTTCATTATTGATTTAGTGTGAACGCAAGATTTGTGAATGTGAGAAGGGGGATCCAGGCGACCCAGGGCCTCCTGTGAGTATATTTCTGTTTTGAACTTAGGGTCAAGTCAGGAAGTCCTAGCGATGATAGCTCTGCCCTGACAACACTGGGCTGCTTTGTGCTGTTGAAAAGCAGTTGTGTGCAAATAGCAGCAAAAACAGAAATGCTGTTCCTTTCTTTTATTCCTAAAGGGATACATTCTGTCCTTAGAAATAAGCTTGAGATTTTACTGAATTGAGGGCAGATTTGGTTTAAAATGACGACATTCTTCCCACGAAGGATATTTCAGCATCACTTCTGATGCAACAATTGAAGCCAGAATTTCTCAATACTGAAGTGAAAATTTAGAGAAAGAGCTCATACAAATCCTCAGTGCTCTAGACAAAGCTTTATCCTACTTCCACCTAGAAACAAGTGACCTCTCCAGAAATTAACTGTGTCTTCACACTTAGCCAAGTGCAACCCCAAAATGCCTCGTGGGGGAGGAAGCTTGTCAGGAAGCTCTGGAAATGAGAGTGAATTGTGTGAAATGGGAGACACCACTTGGCAAACAAAGGCAAATGGCAGGATTTACTAAGATGATTCAATACTTGAAAAGATAATCCCCAAAGGAGTGCTTCCTTTATATTCTGCCCTAATATCTGGTAGGTGCCATGTCTGTACTGGGAAGGCATTGGGAACGACATCACAATGACTTGAGATGCTGAATGCTTCTCTAACAGACACCTTCAGGTGCCTCCACGCTGCTGCTTCAGTTTTTCATTTACTTCTGTGATTTCAAACCTTAGAGGTCAAAAGCCCTGTGGAGATATTTCACAAAAATTCATTGATAATGTTTTTGACCTGATGCTTGTATTTGGGGGCAGGGAGGGGAATGTGTACAGTGAATTTCTTAGACTATAACACATTTTCCCTTGAGTCTTGGGTCCAAAGCCTAAACTTTTTCAAATCATTCTACTAATCAAGGCATTAGAAAGAGGGAGTGTTTGTCTTCTTTTTCCTTCAAAATACAAGTTAGATACATTACATGATAACGTGGCAGTCAGTAGAAGCTAATTTTGGCCAAAGCAAAGGTTTAACTTTCCCTTTCTATAAAGTCTTACTTTATATTATTACACCAAGAGATTGCCAGGGAAGGTTTGCTTGGGATATTCAATTACATTTTAGAATAAACAGTAAAAAGAAACCTTACAACTGCTGAGCTAATCTGACTATTTCAGTCCCTTAATATTGTTGGAAGAAATTACTGTACCATGTTTTAATAGCGATAGCCATAGAAATATGTTATTTAACATTTATTGAGTGTTCCCAAAACCAGTTCACAGAAAAGCGAGATTTTTGGTGGTTTGAGAATAGGAAAATAAAATGCCTTTCTAGAATAGGATTGAAGAACTCTCTTCTTCCATCTTTTGAGATTCTCTCTTGGACATCAGGAATAGAGAGACATTATCTTTTTTGAGCAAATCTAGAGAATCTGCCATTTCAAGACTGTGCTGTATTCCTGGTGTGTAGTAAGGGAAAATAGAGTTGAATCTCTGCTTGGTATGTAAAGTGTCTTTTACAATCTTCTCTAATTTTATGGAATGAAGCTGATCAGAAATTAATGTAAGGTGTAGGAAACTAATAGAATGCCTGGCTCCATATAATCTTTTTTCCCTTTGCCTTCAGGGTACACATGGAAACCCAGGTATCAAAGGTGAGTGAGGACCTAAAGGAAACCCGGTAAATGAATAAACAGCTTTCACTTAAACCAGTGTATCGCCTTCTAGGTCTATTTAAATAACAAAAATTAAAAAAACAAAAGATTGTAATATATGCCAATGCCAAAAATCTGATGATTCCCACGAAGAATACAGGCTGTTTACTTCGTACATCATCTGTCTGGTTTGTGTAAGCTTGTATTTACAAATTCTGAGGAACTTATGACCATTTTAGTCAATAAGTTCAGGAAACCTAGGGAGGTGAATAAAGAGAAACTTGTTCTTAAATAATGGAGGCCTAAATTAATTACTACAATGTTCCATGAATCACTAATACATATTCCAAAACAGATTGCTATTGACACTTGTATTTTTTATGGATTCACTTGATGGGTAACTCACCTACAATAACAATAGGAAAAACACCAGATTGTCTCTTACTCCCAAACCAAGTTCAGGCATTTCCCCAATTCTTTTCTTTGTGTACTCATCAAAAATATCCTAGATTAATTTTTTAAAAAATCATATCATTGTTGGGATGATGGTCTTCCAAGTTCAAGAGCAACAGAAGGAATCATAGGAGAGAGATTAGCAGATGCAACCATGTGAAAATTTGAGGAAAGTTCGTATATAATGAAAAATAATAATTCAAATAAAGAGGAAAACATATAGGGAAATGTTTATGTCAAAATACAATGGATATTGGGTTAATTGCTATACTACATAAAGACTTTATAAAATAGATGAGAAACTAATAATTAAATGGTCAAAGGACACAAACAATTTTCAAGACAGGAAATAAATCCAGTGAAAAAAGAAATAGAAAAATGTTTAATTTCACTGGATAATGAATGAAATTTAAAGACAGACAACGAGGTACACTTTACTACTAATTATTCACATTTTAGAAACTTTGGACTCCAAGTGTGTTGGGTTGTTCTTTGCGAGGGAGGGGAGTAATTTTCTAGTTCACGAGTTTGTTTTTTTCCGTATTTTAAATTTATAAAAAACATTTCTTATAGCACTTAACACAGCAATATTAAAACAATAATAACTAGTTATAGCAATGTGGTGGTGAAGCTGGTTTCCTCTTCATTGCAAAGGTAACTTGGTGCAGACACACAAACACATTTGGAAGCAATTAGGCACCATAAGAAGCATTCAAATATTCAAAATTTTAATGCCAGTAACTACATTTCTGAGAATATGTTTAGAGAGGTAATGAATAATATAATAGGTTAGGTGCATGAAAGTATTTTTGCCAGTTGCCTGCTTGTCAAAGAAAGGGAATGCAAAGCATCCTTGGGTGGTTTTACAACACACACACACACACACACACACACACACACACCCCTACACTCACCCACTTTGTATGGGTCTAAATTGATGCCATCATGTCTTCTTTTTGCTTGGCTAAATACCTGTTGTAAGTCTTTGCACACATGTCATTTATTTGGCTTGTAATTTTGTGCCATATAATATATTTTCCTAAGTCTTGCTGAAATCAAGCAATCACTCTTAAGGACATTTTGGAAAACATTCCAAAGCCCCTTGGAGAAAAGCCAGAGTAGCTGGCTCTGAGTGGGTACAATGCTATATTTGAGAACAACGGCTGTGTTGTTAAACTAGGATGCAAGTCTTGGCCTAAGCTGTGAAAATATACCTGGATTCTGCACCCTATACATCTGGCTTCACTCCAAAGGGCAAAGGCTATCTGAGCTGCTATTTTCTTCCCTAGACTGCATGGTGAAAATGTCAATGGTCAAGGTCAAAGATATTTTCCCCATTGGTTTAACGTATTAATCCGGGAAATCTGAATAGTGAATTTTATTGAGCAATCACTCACTCTGCAGGGCCATGGAATTTTTTTTTTTTTTTTTTTTTTTTTTTTGCGGTACGCGGGCCTCTCACTGTTGTGGCCTCTCCCGTAGCGGAGCACAGGCTCCGGACGCGCAGGCTCAGCGGCCATGGCTCACGGGCCCAGCCGCTCCGCGGCATGCGGGATCCTCCCGGACCGGGGCACGAACCTGTGTCCCCTCCATCGGCAGGCGGACTCTCAACCACTGCGCCACCAGGGAAGCCCCATGGAATTTTAACTAAGTTTTTTTCTTGACACAGGGTGATGCTCCAAAAGGGGAACCGGGAGAAAGAGGCCCAGGGGTACGTACACAACTGAAATGCCTTCCTAAGAAAGTAATCCCAGGACGCTAAGATTCTGTAATGGATCATTTTGACCCCTGCAATGCAAGTGCAAAAATGATTTATGTCCACGTGTGCTCTTGATGGCTCAGACAGGCAATCAGACAGATTATGATCTTAGAAGTGGAAATGTGAGGAGAAAATACTCTGTCCAAAAGGAGTGATGATGGGACAGGGTGGTCCACCGCATAACATTTCTTGATACTCAAGTTGAGATTTGTGAAAAGCTCAAATAAGAAAAATATTTTGTTTTGCTTCCTGTGTTTTTTTTTTTTAATAAAGAGTAAATTAAAATTCTGGGAGCAGAAGAATTACATAATCTCAACTATCCTTTTGTAAATCCAATTCTACAGGCAAAAGAAGAGATTGTTCTAGTTGATTTATTATCCCTAAAATTAGAAGATGTCAAGAGATTGTGTGAGAAAAAATTATAGTACATTTCTTCTTTTGCATTGTCCTGGAGAACTGCAGCAGTATAGCAAATAGCAGAGAAATGTACAGTGACTTAAAAGGAGGCTGCATGGCATTTCTCCTCCCAGCTTTTCCCCTTGGATGAAAGCCCAGGACTCAGACCCAGAGGTTTTAAAAATGGTTCTCTTGGTGTTTTTAATCAATTTCATGAAAAATTCTGATACAAAGTTTGATAATTTCAATGGAAATTCCTTCAGAAATTTGTGTTACTCATTCAGGAAAGACTTCTTAGGTATTTTATATATATAAAGCCTATTGTTATGTGAAAATAAAATTAAGACAAAGCACTTATTTTTGTGAAACGTTCATTATCTCAGAGGAGAGGTAAAACAGCTACAGTATGAAGTGGAATGTCAAAATATTGTAAAAATTTCACACATAAAGTATAATGGGCATTCAGAGGAGACCAGAGCTATCAGGGTAGGTTCTACAGAATGACCCTTGAAGGGTGTAGTACTGGGACAGGTAAAGACAGAACAGGAAAGTGGAAGGGGCAGGCATTCTAGATGGAAAGTGCTGTGAGCAGCAACCAGAGGGAGGGCAAAGTGTGGGGAATGGTGAGATGGGGTGCCTAGGGAGGAGTATTGGCGGAGTGGTTGGTCCATGCCGGCTGGAAGGCTGGGCTTTGCAGGGTGATGGGCACCTCCCGAGATTTTAGATGAGGCGTATGGCCCAAGAGCTGTGGATTTGGAAGATTAATCTGGCCTGGCTCTAAAAGCAAAACTGAAGTGGGAACAAGGAGAAGGAAAGAGCATTTTGAAGAAGGTTTGTTGCTACAGGCTGTAGGAGAAGTAACAGGGTCATTAGCTAGAGCTGCTCCAGCCAATGTGAAAGCTGCTGGCCATGTGTGCTTACCGAGCAGTGGAAAGAGGCTAGCCGGAGTGGAGGTGTGCTGGAGGAATAAACTACACACTGAATTTTTATGACTTAGTACCAAAAAAAAAGATGTAAAATATCTCATCAATAATTTTTTAATATTGATCACATGTTAAAATGACAGTTTTTGGACCTACTGTGATAAATACAATATATTATTAAAAATTAATTTCACCTGTTCATTCTCGCATTTTTTAAGTGGCTGTTAAGGAATTGAAAATGACATAGGTGGCTCACGTTATACTGGACAGAACTGGGCTACAGTGATGACAAAACGGAGAGCAAGAGAACATTGTGAGAACCAGGAAGGCGTAGAAATGAGGGGATGCAGTGACTAGCTCTACCTCAGACGTTCAGCAAGATTTACTGAACACTTGCCATGCGCTGGGCGCTCTTTTAGGTGCCGGGGATACAGAGGTGAGCAAGGTGGTGAAACCCTGTTTCATAAAGCGTTCAACCAACAGACAAACAAGTGAGTAAGAACTCCAGTCAGTGAGAGGGTTATGAAAATATAAAACAGGGTGGTCCTAGGCAGAAAGAGCAGCAAATACCAAAGCTCTGAGGCGGGAGCAAGCTTGGTGGGGCCCAGGAAATGCAAAGAGAGACAGAGTTTGAGGAAGAGTGGCGAGGAAGATGAGGCTATGAGGTAGGCAGGGTCTAGATCACACAGGGCCTTGTTGGCCAGGGTCAAGAGAGTGGATCGAAAACTAAGTGCCCTGGAAGCTGTTGGAGGATTTTAACTAGTTGGATTAAAAGAATGGAAGGGGCAAGTTGAGAGCAAAGATGATTATAAATTTTGATTCTGTGTGATTTGAAATATGATGCTGCCATTCATAGAAATAGGGAAGTCAGAAGCAAATTTTGCAGAGACCAATAGTGCAGTGCTGAATATCTCAAATTTGAATATTTTAAAGCTAGTAAGTAAGGTGCCCTGAAAGGAAGAAAGAAAGGTGAGATCAACCAAACAATAAATTGACCAGAGAGTTAGGAAAACAAAACAAAAACCAGAAAACAGGAAAAAGAGTATACTATAAAAAGTAATATTCCTTTATTCTTGTAAACTGTATCGGCCCCTTCCGAAATACAGTCTTAACGCTCTTACCATAAAATAATGACAGAATTTTAAATATGGTGGTATATTATAAGCGGTGGAGGGCACCCCAAAATTCCTGAGATTGAAAGTCCAGTCTTTTTTTGTGCTGCAGACATGAACTGCTTTTATAAAGAACCCCAATTTAACTATCTTAATGTGGCCTTTAATTTCGAGCACAGTACTAAACATAAGACCGTTTATGTGAATAAGTATTTCCGACACGGATTAAATTGTAGTGTAACAATTTTTTTGACTAGTTTTACTTTTATTTTCAGTTTCTCAGTGACTGCACATTTGGGGAGAAGTGCTAAAGAATTCCTTTTTACCTTTTGTAAAAAAGTCATACACAGCAAAATTTTGTACTCTGACTCACAAGTAACTACAATCACAGCTTGTTTATTTCATTGGTTTCTCCAGCTCACTTAAAAAATGTCTTACAATTCTATTTTCACACATAGAAACTAGTTGTATGAAAAAGACATGTGATCATATTAGAAAAAGACTTGCTGTGGCTTAAAGTTGGTAATTTACCAGTCTGTTTAATAGTCAGTATTGGGTTACTTAAAGGGTTTATGGGCAGCGACACAATGGAGAAGGCTGTGCAGAATTCCCAAGAGTGACATACAAGAGAAGCAGAAGCACTGGCCCCTTATTTAGCCTGAGATAAAATATAGTAACTTAAAGGTCACTGTCTCACTAAGGTTGACAAAGGAACCATTCATTTCCTGATGTTCTATATTCTAGACCGAATTTGAAAGGAGGATCATAATGGATATAAATATTTACGGACATTTTAAAGGCCATTATCTCAGCTCAGTTTCAAAGCCAATTTTTCTAAACCATCTCTGTGAAGCATCCTCAGCTGTGATAGTTCACAGTTTAAAAGTCAATATAACAATTTTGAAAGCACTATTATAGGTCGTCACTTCTACAATGAGATTCAGTGTATAGTTTCTCCTTTAGCTTTGGGCCAAAGGGTAAGAAATTGGGTTTGAAAAAATATGTGGAACTGAGAATAGAATGTAATAAAAGGAAAAAATAGGTTCTTTTCTTCCCCCTACTATATGCACATTCCCTAAGTGCAGAGAGAAGTGGAAGACCTTATCTTTATACCTTGTTAATTCCCAAGACTATACAGATGTGTTTTGTTATACTTTATAAATGAAAAACATCAACTACTTCCTCCAACTATGCCTTCTAATATCATATTTTACTTCTCTTTTCTTTTTTAATTAGGGAATCCCTGGGTACAAGAGTGAGAAGGTAAGTTGGAAATAACAAATAGATCAGAATTTCATTAAAAAAACCAGCAACATAACTGTATTTATATACTTAATAAAAGTTATTTTCCTTTATTTTTGTAAGTCTGGATTCCCAAATTCCTAAGTATATTCTCAACTCTGTTAGCATAAAATAATAGAACTTAAGATACAGGTGTATGTTATAAAGGATGGAAGGAAGCCTAAGAATCCTGAGAATCCAGCCTCTCTTAGTCCTGCAAATACAAATTCTTTTAATAGAGAACCCCAGTTTAATGGCATGCAATACGGGTATCAAGATCAAAAGTTTCTATGTACAAATGGATGCAGCAATACTACAGTCATGCTGCTGCCTTGGTGCTTAACTTCCTATGAAATGTAGACAAAAGACCCTCTCATGGGGCAAAGAGGATCTATCCTGGTTAAGCAGCAAAGAATTCATTCTTTACTGAACTAAATGAACTAAAGAACTAAATGAACTAAAGAACTAAATGAACTAAAGAATTAGTTCATTCCATCAGGCACCTGGGTAGAGCTTGCAGGGGCAGTAAATTTGACAAAGGTTATGAGTTGGTAGATTATTTTATTATTCTTTGCAAATTACCAATTAGGAAATCAAACTGCTTCCAAAGAAATTAACACGTTAGACTGGGGCTCAGGAATCTTCGAGAGGGTTCAGTGGTTCATAAGTTTAAGCCACTATTATTATATGCTCTCTATTATCAGATTTTTCTGTCTGAAATCAGAACATAGCCCTCATCATTCATTCTGTCCTACAACCCTCAGACCTGGGCAAGAGGCATGCACTTTACAGGGTCCTGCTCTGGGTCTCCTCCAGCCTCCTCATTCATGAGGGAGCCAGGTGTCTGTAGAGTGAGAAGCCCATGTCCCCTTCTCCTAGATCATGCTTTGGGTAACCAAGCCCCTAGAAGTCCCTGCAAAATGGTCTGAGCCTGCTTCAAAGGCACACACGAACCTCCTTCCCATGTCCATCTTCTTCCTAGGCCTGAGGGAAACCAAATGGAAGCTTTGTTGGGGCAGGAGGGGGCTTTGTTTTGCCGTCTGTGGCACCATCACAGACACATACAGCTCCTTTGGCTGTGGGAGGAGCTGGAGGTGGGAGGTGAACTGAGAGCTGGGCTGTGGGCTGTGGGCATGGGCCTCCCACATGCACCTCTGAGGAATTCCAAAATTCTCTAACTTTTTACTCCTTTTGGAGATATATTTGTCAAGAAAGGAAGCCAGAACATGACTAGTTTATTAGCTCGATTTGGAACTTTCAGCTACTTAGATAGGTGGTATTTGGGCCTCTGCTTATACTCTTGTTCTGGGCCCTGTAAACATTAGGGGTGAACCTACACACAGGCATATAAATATAATCCTAAACACTGGAAATGTTAGGTCGAAAAGGGGAAGAGTGTAAGAAATGCCATGATTCTGTACTTTGCCATCAGAACCTGGACAACTCAATATCTCAGAGTGTCTGTTTCTTCATCCATATAGAACTGGATTAATACAAGCCTCCCTAATTTACAGGGTCGTTGGAGAATCAAATAAGAATAATGGATGTGACAATGTATTTTAAATTATTTGCTGGTCTATAAACATAAGGTGCTACTATAAAGAGATAGGGAACAAGTGATAATATGGGAAAGTTAAAAAACTTTCATGATTGTAAAACTGTCCTATATATATAGTTGAAGAAAATTTTCCATGCCACCACCGTTTTGATTTATACAGTATGCTAATTATCAACACCAGGAAACTCTCTGTGTATTTTTTTTTTTTTTTGAAAAGATTCACTTAAACTTCTGGGGAATTATAGATTCACTGGAGGGGCCCTCGTTTGGAAAATACAAGCTGTCGGAGCAAAATGACCCTGAACCGTCGACATTCAAACCAGAATTTCACCAGGATAAGCAGCGTCAGAAATCGAGGCTGGGAACAGAGCTAATCTGTTCAGTTTTTTCTGAAGCACTTGCTCTTGGGAACTTTGTAACTCTGACCATGCCACAGGGATTACTGAGCCCAGCAAAAAAGAAAACGCCTTTGCAGAGGCGAATAACCTGAGTACAGTATCTTCATTGATGGGAATCTGCCCCCATGCCAATGCTGTTCCTCAGGACCCTATAGCTAACAAATCTGTCTGGACAAATGGAACGTGAACTCTAGCCCAAAGAATTTTGAGCATATTTATGGTACTTTTCTGTTTTATATTTTGGTGGTTGACTCATTGTATTTCCATCCAACATTCTTCAATTAATTGCTTTCTAGTTGATTCTTCAAGAGCAATTTTCCATTTTCATCCAGCAATAAATGTTCAACTTGTTTTAAGTGAAAGCTCAGTTTTTCCTGGGTCAGTTTGACTCACAATATGATGTGGAGCGAGAACAGATGGCTTTTGTTTTTTGGGTTTTTTTTAACTTTTTATTTTATATTGGCGTATAGCCGATTAACAATGTTGTGATAGTTTCAGGTGCACAGCAAAGGGAGTCAGCCATACGTATGCATGTATCCATTCTCCCCCAAACTCCCCTCCCATCCAGGCTGTCACATAACACTGAGCAGAGTTCCCTGTGCTATACAGTAGGTCCTTGTCGGTTATCCATTTTAAATATAGCAGTGTGTACATGCTGATCCCAAACTCCCTGACTATTCCTTCCCCCCACCCTTCCCCCCGGTAACCATAAACAGATTGCTTTTGAATAGAGACATAGCTGGATCTAAAAATTGTACCTCCCTCTTGCCTGCTCCCCGTGCCAGCAATACCCCATGCAGGACCCTAGGCAGAAGTGTCAGGTTTGTGGAAAGTAGCTTGAAGACCATGGCTGTGTACCCTGTTCAGCTTTGGGTGGCTGAGGGAGAACACGGACTTGGGAGCCTAACAGACTCAAGCATGTGGTCATGGGCAAGCTACTTAATCTCTCTGAGCCTCCCTTGCCTTGTGTATGAATGGAGATGCATACACCTTGCAAGGCTGTTGTGGTGATCACCAATAATGTCAAGACTTTGGCACATAATCTGCATCCATAACTGGTGGTCACAATTATGATACTCCTTCTCAGAGCAAAGTGTGGTCTGCAGGTTGGCAGTCAATCTGTGAACTATTGGTTGCTATTTTGTGATGAGATGAAGCTTGTACAAGAATATAAGTCCACTGCATCGCTAAAAATACTGCTTAGCTCAGCTGACATTTATTTTTCATAGCAAGACTTCCCTAATGAAGGAAGCAGGGCAGCGATGAACATTCTAGTGCAAGTTCCTTATGTAGCGGCACTTTGAGTTGCATGCTTTAGAGGAGCACAGAGATAATAAAGCAGCAGCAGAAACAGAAACTAGTAGTGAGGGCACCAGCCTAGGAGTCATTGGCTGGCACGGACATTTACATAAATCATTTAACACCCCCCCTCAACTGAACTGCCCTATCTTAAAAATATTAATTGCTTCGAGGCTCAGAAAAAATATAGATATGTATGAATACACTTTGAAAAGTCTAACTTCAGTTGTTTTTCTAATTGACCTTGTTACTTGTTAGTTCTAATTATTAGAAGTCTTGAAAGTCTGATATAGTGGATTTGTATTCAGAGGCCCCAATTCTCATTCTATCTGAGCAAGTTACTTAACCTTTTTAAATCACAAATTTTCAATCTGTGAAACTGGGCTAATGATATCTACCTCAGACAGTTAATGTCAGATTAACTGACATAATGTCTGTAAAATAACATTAATAATAAACAGGAAAGCGTAATTTAAATGTTAATTTGTTTTTCCGTTAGTATTCCAGGAAAGGCAGGACAGCAGTCTGTGGTGATGGAAAACACACAGCATGCTTGTTGCCATGCCCAACTCTCTCTCTCACCGCAGACCTTGATCATTCATCATGGCTCCTTTCTCCACCAAGTCTGGACATGCTCTCAGAATCTTTCTCTCACAGATCTCTAGGCAAACACTACTAATTGATCAAAGTTGGTGCTCAGGCTGGAGCATGTGGAAAGAATAGGGACTCGGAGTCTGAGTAGACCTGGGCTGAGACCTGATTCTTCTTACTAGCTCGAGGATGGAGCAAAGTTACCTTGTTGAGCTTAAGTTTCCTCATTTATAAAATAAGATGAAGGTGAAGGGGATTATGAGGTACAAACTTCCAGTTATAAAATAAATAAGTCACAGGGATGTAATGTACAGCACAGGGAATATAGTCAATATTTTGTAGTAACTTTGGATGGTGTGTAATCTATAAAAATATTGAATCACTGTGTTGTACACCTGAAACTAATATGATATTGCAAGTCAACTATACTTCAATAAGAAAAGGCATCTATGGATCAAATTGAAAAAAAGGAATTGTAAAACTAATCTCATTGGGGTATAATGTGGATTCAATTCAATCACATATGCAAAGGGTACATAAAATATGGTAGATGCTCATTAAACCTTAGTTTCTTTCCTCTTAATTTGATCCATGTCTCAAAAATGTTAAACCTCATTAGGTGGTATCACTAATTTGATTGTGTTAAGAATGACTCATGGGTAAAATTTTTCAGAGTTCAATGCCCAAACAACCCACAGTATTGAGGATAAAACTGTATAACTCATCAGACTGCTCATGTCATAAGATTCTGCTGGGAATCTTTTAAAAAGAATCTGAACACTGAATGACTGCAAATGTCTTCTTATTTCATGTATTCATTTTTTTAGGGTGAACGTGGAGAATGCGGTAAACCAGGAATAAAAGGTAACAAAGTAAGGAACTTGTTTTTAAAATGCTAACAGCTGTGATCCCTTTGGGACTGAGTTTCCTTAAGAAGAAATTCCTGGATTCATTATGTTGCTCTCACTACTGGAATTAGAGAGTCATCAGCTCAATTTTCACATCTGTAAAACATGAAGCAAAAAACAAATCCATCCCTAACTTTATTTAATGGAGCCCCCAAAGGCCTTTCTTACAGACCATTAAGACTTTGCCTTGTGGCACCCTAACCTTTGAGGTCAGGCCCACTAAATGTTATGGTGAAAAGAATAACTTAACTAGCAAAGTCAATTCAAGCTCCAGTTGGGTCAAAGGAGAATTGTTTTCCAGATGTAAACGCTGAGAACAAGCACCTTCCAAAGTAGAGTGAAGAACTCTATGAAATAGGTAAATGAAATACTTTTCAGTAATGTGGAAGAACTAGACACAGATAAGGATTTGAAAATGCAGCAAGCCACAGAAATTGGGTAGTTATTTGCCTTTCATTAAAAAATAAATATGAATAAAATATGTAAACTGGAGACAATATTAAATGTTAAGGAGTTCCTTAATGGACCAGAAATACATAGAGAGTATATTTGAAACATGATAAAGGGTCCAAAAAAGTAGAGTAAAAGTAAATAGTTTTCATTATAGTTAAGAACTGTTACCAGCATGCCACCAAGATACCAAAGTCTTTCAATATCTATTTTTTAATTATGGGAAGAATCAAGGAGAGAAAACGAGGAGGAAGGTGAAAAGAAAAGGATAAAATAGTGACACTGGCCTATGTAACTAAACACTTTAAATAGGCTGAGACTTTCTGAAAGCTTTTAAACTACTGTAGAGTTAAAGGTCAGATGAATCTGAAAAACGTAGGCTTGGTAATTATCTCTGGACAAAATGAAAGGTGTGATAATGAATGGATTCTTCCTGGAGAATAACTGAAAATGGGAGATGGACAAAGACTTGAAAATACAGAAGAATGGACACACTGAACAAAAATGAGTCAAAAAATAACTGGAGACACTATTTGAAATAAAAATGGCTGACAAAGATTTAACACAGTTCATTGACTACGATGGCAGGGATTGTTAAATGCCCTATAACTTTCTGTGCTAAAAAGAAAGAAAAAATACTGCCCATTAGAAATGTAAGGTGCAACTGATTGTACGATGTATCCCAATTTCAGAGATGTAAAAATCTGAAAAAATGCATGTCTAAGGTCAATGAAATATAGTGCCCTTGATGTGAAGAGTTCATGTAAGTTTACACATAAAACGTACAAAGAACACAAAGCAACATAAAAGAGGAAATATAAATGGGTAATAAATGAAAAAATTATCCAAACACATAAGCAATCAGGTAAGTAAAATTAAAACATTAAAATATTACTTCATCTATCAAATTAGCAAGCACTGAGATAATATATAATACTCAGTATTGATGGAGATATTGTAAGATGAAGATGCACTTTCTATACTCAGGTAGTGAGAATGGAAATCTGAACAAAATTTATGGAGGAAATTTTTACTTTTTCTTTCCATATATGGTGTGAGAGACAAAAGAGGGTGAATGAGAGCCTTAAATGTGCTTACAGTCTCTGTGTCAGTCATCTTCTTCTAGGAAATTATCCTTAGGAATGAATCAGAAGTTGAACAAAGATTTATACACAAAGATATTCACTATACTATTGTTAACAATAGAAATCATCAGAAACAACTTAAGTGTCAAAACTAGAGAAATGAGTAGCTATGACAGAATCATATTCTTGGATATTATTCAGTTTACTAAGAGTTTTTAATGACATGGGAAAATATTTTTGATAGAATGGAAGGCCAGATAAGTAGGACACGAAATTGGATATACACTTTGATCAAATTATTTAAAGAAAGACCTACTGGATGAAATAATAATATTGGAGGAAAATATGCCTAAAATGTTAACATCTGTTGCTGTTAGAAATTTACTTTTTTCTATAATTGTCAAGGTATGTCTATTATAAACAGGTTACATTTTGGTAATCAGAAAAAAAGTGGAAATCTGAGAAAAGAAAGACTAGATAATATTATACTGTCATAAAAAACTTTAAAGGGCTTCCTAGTTATGGGACATATTGAAATACTTTCTGTTAGAAGAGTGTTGAGTATAAGTTGTGTTTTGCCAAGTTCTATGTATTGAAGATGGGCAAGAGAGTGATCTAGACATTGTGGAAACTCACTAAATTGTTTTTTTTTAATTTATTTTATTTATTTATTTTTGGCTGCACTGGATGTTTGATACTGCTCACGGGCTTTCTCTAGTTGCGTCGAGCGGGAGCTACTCTTTGTAATGGTGTGTGGGCTTCTCACTGCGGTGGTTTCTCTTGTTGCGGAGCCCGGGCTCTAGGCGCACAGGCTTCAGTAGTTGTGGCATGTGGGCTAAGTAGTTGTGTCTTGGGGGCTCTAGAGCGTAGGCCCAGTAGTCGTGGCGCACGGGCTTAGTTGCTCCGCGGCACATGGGATCTTCCTGGACCAGGGCTCGAACCCGTGTCCCCTGCACTGGCAGGCGGATTCTTAACCACTGCGCCACAGGGAAGCCCACTAAATTGTTAATTTAACTTACATTGCCTTGCTGGAAGGAAACAATATTCCACCAAGTTTATTGCTTTCTAAGGATCCTTAAGAAATAAATTTTTAAAATTCTGATAAAAATGTCAATATACAGGCAAAGGACTTAACCTAAAATCATGTTTTCATGGAGTTTGTTTACTAGAGAAAAGTTTACTAACAAGTTGGCTTGTTAATTAGGATCGTTTTGTTAACAGTGAATTTGTTGGCTTTGATGTTTGGATAACCTGGGAAGACTGGCCATTACTGGGAACACAGTTCCTTCCTTTCCACGTAAAATCATTGCAAATTGAATGGATATTTAGAGCAACTTACCGTTCATTTTATTCCACAGGGATCCCCAGTGCCAAATGGACCAAAGGGACCCGAAGGACTTCAGGTAAGGAGGCGAAAACCAAATCTAAGTCTGTATTAGAATACCTAGGGAGCTTTGGAAATCTCTGTGCCCATATGCACCCTCTACCAATTCAGTCAGAATGTCCGGCGATTGGAGTCAGGCATCAGTATTTTTAAAGATTCTCAGGTGATTCCAATGTGAGACAAAGTCTGGAGACTGGTGCTCTAATATTTTGAATAACTAAGGCAGGCTCCTTCAAAGATAGGTGCCGGCAGGTGAGTCTACTTAGTGAGTAGCTGAAGGGATAACAGTTAAAAAATTAGAGCTTAGGCAGATGAATAAAGTCAAAGCAGTTAGGGCTTCCCTGGTGGTGCAGTGGTTGAGAGTCCCCCTGCCGATGCAGGGGACACGGGTTCGTGCCCCGGTCCGGGAAGATCCCACATGCTGCGGAGCGGCTGGGCCCGTGAGCCATGGCCGCTGAGCCTGCGCGTCCGGAGCCTGTGCTCCGCAACCGGAGAAGCCACAGCAGTGAGAGGCCCGCGTACCACAAAAAAAAAAAAAAAAAAAAAAAGTCAAAGCAGTCAAAAGCAGGATGTAACAATGTTGGCATTGCTGCTCTAATGCAGTAGGAAGAGCTATGCATTTTATCTAAATTACAGCACCTGTATTGTTCCATCATGATAAGCAGTAACTGCTCAATAACACGGAATGATTCTTTAAAGCATTTTAGACTTATCCCAGGGATTTCAGAAAATAATTGGATCCGTTTTTCCAGTCTGGGGACTTGCCTTGTCTAAAGCTGTAATGGGAAGAGGGTGTGTATATGTGTGAAGAACCAATTTCAGCATTTCAAAAAGTCTACTGAAAATTATACCTTTACCCAAAATTTCCTAGATGGCATCTAGTTGACCATCAACGCCTTTGTTCTGGTCTGAAATTGTGTCAGGACAGGGGAGTAACTCTGATTATCACAGGTCATTGGAAACTCCAACTTACAGTTATATATGCCTTAGATATATATTTTTTAAGTTGTTGTTTATTCTTTCCAAAAAGGGGTCCAGCACAGGAATAATGTTGGAAACGCAGGTTTAGAAAACAAACACCTCATGAATAAATGTTTGCTCTCAGTCTAGGTACTATTTTAGAAGCTGTGTGTTTGACACAAGGAATTTTATCTCATTCCATTTCTCAGTCGTGTGTAACCCCAACTTAACTCTGACTTAGATAGTCTGACTTCTAACTCCAGGATCTCTAGGGACCCTAATGAATGATTCATTCCTGATTGGCCTTCTGTACACAGAACTAATTCTTGGTTTTCATCTTGGAGCAGGGCATTACTGGACCTCCAGGGGATCCAGGCCCGAAGGGGTTTCAAGGCAATAAGGTAATCATACCTGTTGATTGTAGACAGGCAGAGTGCCTTTCCCCTAGTGAGCTATGGTAATACACGTTTTTATTAGGCAGAAGTCAATGGATTCTTTGAGGACGAATCTTTGGAAGTACATGCAGGAAGTTAGTGTCATAGTCTTTTCATTTATTATTATTATTTTATTCAAAGGGGCATTATTAAATATAAGCCATTATTTTTGCAGTGTTTCCATCTTACTCCTGCCCTTTTAGTCATTTTATGACACACTAGAAACTGAAAAGTAGTAATAAGCAACGCAATTCAAATCACTATTTCCCACAGGTAATGTCAACTCAATACATAGTTTATAAGAGAAGGGGATTTATAACTGTCATACCAACAAAAATTAAACTTCTTTTAATTGCGAGGGTGTAATCTCTGTCAGTACCAGCCTTGTAATGTCATTCCACAGGTAACCAGGCAAGACGTATAGGGAGGGGTTGAATAAGAGCCAGATGGAACCAAAAGTTGAGATAGAAGGGATCTTTAAAAGACCTGTTTATAAGACTCCATTTTCCAATGAGAGTGGCCATTAATTTGCTGAAAACAAGCGTTTTAGTGCCTTTTTAACACTTCTCAGTGCTTAGTAAATTCCACAGATATAGTAAATATCTAATAAATGGTGTTGAGTTAGTGACTGGAGATCTGTGGAATTTGTGGCAGTAATAACAGCAGACAGTACTGTCCCCAGAGGACCCTAGATAAAGCCAATCTTTTAAGGGTGCAATCAAATTTAACTTGTGGGGAGCAGTTGGGCTACTTGACTGTTCGTTTTTCCAGAGAGAGGTAAGGGAGTGACACGTATACTATTTTTAATGAGATAATGACAATGTGTGATTTCCTGGGGCAGTTTTAATTGGCAAATTAAAATAGAATGAGCTTCTCAGTGGGCGTGTGCTTAAGGTTGTCTGGGGAAACTGTCTTTTCCAGTCCTTGCCTATGATTAATTCTCTTAATCATAGGAAAGAACTGGCTCTTCTGAATACTGAGTAGAAGTTTTTACAAAATTGCTTTGGCTGTAGGTAAAATCCTGCAGCAAGGAAAAGAAAATATTTTGACAGTCCACACTTATTTCTAGGATCCTTTGGTTACCTAAGCTGATAATTTTCACGTTTGTGAAAAAGAGGCTTAAAATCAGGGATCAGGTTTGGAGTTTGCAACAGTGATAGAATTATAGATTGTTTGAGCCACAAGGGATATTAGAAATCATACTGGCCCAAAGTTTTCATTTTGGAAAATGAGAAGTCTGGAAATCAGGGCATCTGTGGAGGGGCTGGGCTGGGAGCAGGGCACGCAGCTTCGGGAGATGGGTGATGGCAGTTCATAAAAACGTGCCATCGTTTGATCACTTCTCTTCATGTCTTATACAATTACTCCTCAGATTTTTCTTTTAAAGTGGATTTATTTCCACAGAATTCAGCTTTTAATTCTAAGAATGCATTAATTCTTAGAATAAATAATGAGTCAAGTATACTGGGGGAGGCTGTAATTTTCTGACATAACACTTCATGCTCGACTTTCACATCATCATCATAAAAGGAGTCACTCTTCCAAAGGTATCTGAGGACTTCAACTTTCCAAGGGCCTCTCTTTTAAAAAATTCTTTTTTTCAAAAATTTTGGTGAAGATACTTAACGTAAAATTATCACAGGTTTAAAATCACAAAATTCACTGCCAAGTGAACACAAAAAAGTCATTGTCAGTTAAAAAGATGTCAGTATCTAAAGAATATTGGGGGGCTTCCCTAGTGGCACAGTGGTTGAGAGTCCGCCTGCCGATGCAGGGGACACGGGTTCGTGCCCCGGTCCGGGAAGATCCCACATGCTGTGGAGCGGCTGGGCCCGTGAGCCATGGCCGCTGAGCCTGCGCGTCTGGAGCCTGTGCCCCGCAACGGGAGAGGCCACAACAGTGAGAGGCCCGAGTACCGCAAAAAAAAAAAAAAGAATATTGGGGGTTCTTGGTAGGGAGTGAGATGGGAGTAAGCTTCTCACTTTTCTCCTAGTTATATTTTTGTCTTAAGGTTACAGATTTAATGGTCTCTTGACTGTTACTTGGAGACTATTACTAATTTCTACCCCTCTTTGGATCTGTCAACCAGAGACGCATGTCACATTCATTAATTGTCTTAGGTTTTATACATTTATTCTTGTATTGTCTTAAAAGTCAGGTTTCAGGGAATGGCTTCATCTTGCATCCCAGAATGTACTTCTAAATCTTAAAAACTTAATACACTATTTTTTTGCTCAATCTGGAAACAATGTTTTATAGTGACATTTCTTTTTATCCATTACCATTTTATTACAAAATGGTTTTACGATATTGCTATTGCAATTCGTGCCAAAAAAAAAAAACCTTTAAAATTCAGTAATTCTGTATTTTCCAATGGACACAGGGAGGATTATTATTTTGAAGCTTCTAAAATAACAGATAGCACTTATTTAGTGTATATTTACTATGCATGGATACAGTTCTAAATACCCATTTAAGATAACACCACCTTCTGAGGCATGATCTATTCTCACTCTCACGGTATAGATTAGGCTACTATGGCAAAGAGAATTTAAGCAATGGATTCAAGTCTACACAGCTAGGAAGGGACAGAGCCAGGATTCAAAGCCAGCCAGTCTGCTCTTAACCACCATATTATATCTATCTCCTTAGGAAAACTGCTGAATTTCCTAGATAGTCAACCTGAGATAAATGCCTTTCTTTTGGACAGTATGGAAATTGCATCTTTCTACCCCCTCTAGTGTACTCTGGCTGGAAACAGAAGTCTGTTGAGAGTGCACTTCTACTTGGTTAAAATGTTCATCTGAAAATGCAGGAAAAGAAGGAAAGGAATCTCATGGGAAAAGGAAACCAGTAATGTGCATTTTCAAATATTTTGTCTCTTACGAGACCTTAAAATAGAAAATTTGGACTTGTAATATTTGCAAAGATTCCATGGGAGTTTCTAGATAGGGCCTGTCTATGAATTTGAATTTATGAATAGTCTCTCTCATGAGCGATAATCCCATTCTGTTGCTCTAGTGGTTGGGTTTTCTTCATCAAAGGGTTTGCAGAAAAGGTGGCCAGAGAATAAAAGGAAAAAATAGCATGTGAGAAATTAAGGAAAAATGTGATTCTGGCCCTATTTCACAAATCACTTCTGTCATTAGTATTTTCCGTATGTAAAGTAGTATTCTGTCCTAAATGACCTTGTTGCTTTAGAAACAAAACATAGATGTTTCTCAGAAGGGAGCCACCTCAGCCTCTCCCATACACGAGGGTCAAGAGTGGTATGCGTAAGAAGAACATCCCATCAGTCTGTAAAATCAATTAGAACTATCATCACGCAAGTATCTGAGAAGCCATATCCCTAGGACCAAACTGGCAATGTCCTTAACAAGAGAGCACGGTGCCCCTTCTCAGTAAAAACTGAGGGCCTAAGAACCCTACGCCACCTTCCAAGGGCTGGTGTGGTGGTTCAGGTGGCAATCCCATCTGGCCATAGAATGGGCCATCCAATAACGAGAAAGAATGGCTCAAGACTGGCAGGCCTCTCAAATCACAGAGAACAAGTAACCAAAATTAGTTTTGAACAAATAAACACAGTAGAATGCTGGATGTGCCAGGCCCACATTAGGTAATTTTTGCCATTTCTTTTTTTTTGCGGTACGCAGGCCTCTCACTGTTGTGGCCTCTCCCGTTGCGGAGCACAGGCTCCGGACGCGCAGGCTCAGCGGCCATGGTTCACGGGCCCAGCTGCTCCGCGGCATGTGGGATCCTCCTGGACTGGGGCACGAACCCGTGTCCCCTGCATCGGCAGGCGGACTCTCAACCACTGCGCCACCAGGGAAGCCCTTTGCCATTTCTTGACGTCCTTCTGAGGTTATTTCTGAAGGGTGTTTTCTTCTCAAATCTCATCCAAATCTACTCTTTCCAAGACCCGCTTTGTGCTCTGGGAGGAGGGACTGCTCACTGTGGCCTGAGCAGGAGATAGCTTGTGACTCGTTGAAGCATCCTGGCATGACAGCTTCGGTGCTAGGGCCAAAAGGGCATTAGGAATTATCCCTGACGTATTTCTCCAAGGCAAAGCAGCACGTGTTAATCCTCAAACAATTTAAAAATACTGTGATATTTAGGTTATATAGTAATTTATCTTAATAGACATATTGCCTCCCTTCTTCTAACTTCTTTCATTGTTCTACTCTAGGACGCTCATACATTTTCTGCAGGGCTTTTCCCCCCTAATTGTTTTCTTCTTGTGCTACACTCAGGTATAAGAAACTCAAAGTCCTCTTACTTTATGTTCAGTTTAGCTTCTGAGATGTTAAGAAAACTCATAGGGAAATAGCACCCGTCTGGTCCAGTTTAATAAATGGATATGGTCAGGGTAAATAATCTCCAGTGAATCAAACATCCAGCCCACATCCAAAATAAACAACAGACCTAGTATTAGTGAATAAGTGAAGCTTACGTTTTAAAGGAAGTAAATGAGGGCAAATGAAGCACTTAGTCCACTCGAAAGCTCTGCACTGCACATGATCCTTGGACATCCTACTCCTCCTTACCTAGCTCTGTCATACTTCCATCCCATTTTTTGAGGTTGCCAAGCATGGTAGATAATTTTTTTTAGTAGTTGGTGTTCTTATAAAGAAATTAAGTAAATGAGAGCTAAATGTACAGATCCTGAAATTTAAATTGTCAACCTAGTAAACATCCCTACACATCATCCTGTTTTCTTCAAAATGCTCTATGAAAAGAGGTTAGTTTTTAAAACAGGGATGTCTGTCAACCTTTGACATAGCTATTAGGAATGCGTATGTATTTTGGTAACTGAAAGAGTACTAATCAAGTTTCCTTTTGGTTTCCGTGCATTATACCTTTGAACATCGCCAGTCTTCTTTCAAATATGAACCACTGGCAGGAGAATTGGATAGATATGTACACGTCCATCACTGTTTTTGAAAAATCCAAAGCAGAGAATCTAGGGACAATGGGTCAGGAGTACTGCTATCATATCTGAGAGAGAAAAAAAATTATTATATCTACACTCACACATGTTTAAGATAAGCAACAAATAAATATTTGTTGAATGAATGAGGAAATAGTCTTAAATGGAATGAGCTGTCAACAGTATCATACTGCAGACAGGTCAAATGGGCAGGACCTATGCAGTCACTTAGATTGTCAATTTTGCAGGTTTTGGAAACCTTTGAGAGATTGGGGAGGTGACAATGGATCGTAGAAGGAATCAGAGAGAAGGGTGCAATAGCCAGGAATTCTGACCATTCTTCCAAGATATCTGGATAATAAATAGAAACAGGAGAGTGTAGATGTAATCCAACAGAAGCTTCTTGTGCATTTAATAACCTAATGCGTTATTTGTAATTCCACTTTCTTCTAAGAGAGGCATGAAGGCTTGGAACTTAATTTTTTTTTTTTTTTTACAGTTTCAGATATACAAGTTAGAGTCTTATGTTTTCTATAACGTCACTATTTTCACTAGAACAGATATATCATTAATGAAGATTTAGTAGTTTTAAAAATTCATTCTTTAGTTTTGCCATTATTTGAATATCGATGCTTGATTTGACTTAAAGGTAGCTTAGCAGCTTTAGTAGGTCAACCTACTGAACATAAATATTTCAACTGTGGTTTGGAAAGAGTTCAAATACCACAAATATGAACAACTATGAAGAAGCTGAAACTTTCTCCTCAAACTAGAATGTTGTGTAGTTTTATTTCAGCTCTCACACAACTCAAAAGCCTGAAAATCCCCTAACATCATGATTTTGCTTTCAACCACTAAAAAAAAAATCATGATTTCTAATAGGATATAATTCCTTATAACTTGATGGGAAGGAAATCAGGTGAAACATGTAGACATCAACAATCCCTAGTACAGAATAATCAAACAGAAAACTTTTTTTAAGTTCACAGCTCTCAATACAGAATGACTATATTTTTGGCTTCATGAAAAGTATTTTTAAGTCCAGGGTATTCAAACACGCCAGATTTTCCAGTTGTCCAAACCCAAT
Source organism: Phocoena sinus (assembly GCF_008692025.1). Lineage (NCBI taxonomy): Eukaryota > Metazoa > Chordata > Mammalia > Artiodactyla > Phocoenidae > Phocoena > Phocoena sinus. The sequence continues at coordinate 61,726,109 of NC_045771.1, read as the reverse complement.
AATGGGCCTTCTGGTTCTCCTGGCAGGCTAACACCTTTGAACAAGGTTGCGAATGCTTAGTGTATAGCAGTGCGAAGAGAAGAATCCCTTTACAATTTTAATTACAAATATCTGTCTAATGCAGAATCAGAGCCAAGCTGCCAAACTATGTGGCTGTTTTTCTTCGGGGATGTCAAATTCTAAATGCTATTTCTGTCCTGGGCCTAATTAAAGGGAAAGAATCATTAGTAATCCAGAGATTCTTATTGTGGAAAGGGCTTTGACCTACATGCCTATCTGCCCACCAGGATACTAAATGAGCTTATTAACTCATTTGACGTGAGACAACTAATAGTGACAACTTGACGTGGCTGCCAGAACATGTGGCATGTCAGCCATTGGCTTCAAGACAGATGATTTTCCTCCCCAAATCTCTGACACATATGGTCCTCAGCAGATGGGGTACACCCTGCGTGCGTGTGTATGTGCGTATGCGTGTGCAGAGCCTGCCAAGACGAAAACTCCGATGGATCAAGGCACCCAAAATGCTGCCAACATTTCCCACAAAGGTGCTGAGTCTAATCCACAGGCCCAGTCAAGTGGGGCACTAATGTGGAACACAATGAGTTACCGCATGTCTTCAGAGCGTTGTCAGAATTCTTTTCTTTAATACTTATATCAGTGCTCTTAATTAATTCAAGTAAGTTGCAGCCGCAACAGTGCAGCAGGGAAAATGAAGTTTATTCTAAGAGGAAGGTTTTTTTTAAATTGTGGTAAAATATACATAGTATTTATCATTTTAAGCATACAATTCAGTGGTATTAAACACACTCACAATATTGTGTATCCGTCATCACTATCTGTGCTCACAACTTTTCCATCATTCTAACGTAAACTTTGTACTCTTTCAACAATAACTCTGCTCACTTTCCTCTGCCCCCCGTCTCCAAGAGTAGGTTTTTAGGAAACATATCACGCTGTTAGGATCTCTCTTCTCTCGTAAATTGGTGCCCCTCTCGGATTTATGGAGAGGGTTCACCCTGAAGAGTTTCCAGCCACTCATTCTGTGCTAGAGGAGTCCTAAGAGTGTCCACCAGAGCCTAGATTCTTAAAAGCTCTCCTGATGGGCCGTGGAACAGTCCTTCCTTTTAAGGAAAATGACACACAATTCCTTAGGTTTTTTTTTTTTGTTTCGGTACGCGGGCCTCTCACTGTTGTGGCCTCTCCCGTTGCGAAGCACAGGCTCCGGACGCGCAGGCTCAGCAGCCATAGCTCACGGGCCCAGCCGCTCCGCGGCATGTGGGATCTTCACGGACCGGGGCACGAACCCGCGTCTCCTGCATCGGCAGGCGGACTCCCAACCACTGCACCACCAGCGAAGCCCTCCTTAGGTTTTATTATATATAATGAAATATGACTTTCCTATTAGATTGAAACATATGAATCATCCTTTTTGTGAGTCAAACCTAGCTGTATATTGTCAATTTCATTCGCTTTAACCTAATAGCAATCAAGAAAAGGAGTTGAGTTACTAAAATCTGGTACAATTTTCATCACATTCTCCAGCAATTCTTTGTTATTATGGAGTTTTTCCTTCTTTGAAAAGCATAAGTAGGTAGAATATGTGAACAGTGATCTTTTCTCTTACCCAAGTAGATGTTATTAAAAAAGACTGCAGTTGGAGATTTTAAATAATGATGGTTGCAACAGTGCAGTTGCTTAATAACTGCTTTATATGTAGAGTTACATTGTGTGATTACAGTATTGCCAATTATTATTTATGTTAACTTTACCACTAATTCAGTGACAACACTGATCCAGGTAGACTTTATGTGCCTGAAAGGGCATATAAGTTGGCTTGTAATAGTATATCCTTTCATGTGGCTCATTTTTATTTTAGAGATTCTTTGTCTTCATATGATGGTTCTTCAACTATGGGTAGATTGTAACTATCTGATTTTTGTGTTTTTCATGCTGTAACAAAGATATAAATTTAGTCTGCAATCAAATGATTTTTGAAATATTTTAAGAACGGAAAAGTCCCAAGAGGCAGTTTTGCATGGTGGTTAGAGCACTGGCTCTAAAGCCATACTGCTGGGGTTCAAACCCAGCCCTACATTGTATTAGTTCTGTGATTTGGGAAACTCACTTTTCCTCCCCATACCTCTGTTTTCTCATTAATGTAATGGGTTAAAAATAGAGTTGCTCTGAGGATTACATGAGTTAATACATGAAAAGCACTTAGAATAACACCTGTTACATAGTAAGTGCCATATGTAACAGCAATAATTAAGCAGTTAAGTATTTTGACAACCCTCTTTTCATTAATGTAAAACAAAGCTAGCCGGATATGTTTTCTAAAAATATGCCTCTTATTACATAACACTTCTCTGAAATAAGAGAAATTAGGAACTAAAAATAGAGCTTGATTTAATAAGAATTTGATAAATGTTAGTTTCATGCCTCCCCACCCCTCCTGCTTTTCCTTCTTTCCAAAAAAAAAAGGGCTTCTCTTGACTTTTCTCCCAAGCCTTCGTATACAGTAATCACTTCATTGAGTTTCAGCTAAGAATGTATTTTGTCCATACTTGAACCATTTTGCACCTACAAAATGCTCATTCATCATTTTCTTCCACGGAAAAGTATGAGAATATTTGTCACAAGACTTAAAGTATTACAGTTGGTGCTATACATATCTGGGAAACGATAAAAAGAAGTTGCTAAAACATCTATCTAATGTTAAGAGCCCAAGGTATGACTAAATTATTTATAATTGTATTATTCAAGAAAAGGTAAAGTTCTGTCCTCAAAAAATTCAGAGCCTTGGACAACCATTCATTATTTATTATTTTAGGGAAAGGAAAGATGTTGACTTTGGTTATAGCCAGGAATAAGAAGTGTTGGGTTTCTCTAGCTGAACTTTCCATACAGTGTAACCTTAGGCCATCTATTGGCCTTCAACTGGAAAAAAAAGAAAAGATTAACTATATCTGGATAAGTTTGCAGCAAAAACTGTGCGATAAGTACTTTACATCACTATGTAATGTATGCACAGTCGCTCTTAGTTAAAAACGTAAGTAAACCAGTGGGAATGCCAGAGGAGCAATTCCAAACCCCCAGTTCCCCCTGCCTAGACTAGGTTTCCTGTTTTGTTCACCTCTAGCAGCTGGCACAATATCTGCTCCTTAGTCACTGTTCAGTAAATGTTTGAGGCCTGGATGGTTGAGTAGATAATGTCAATTAGCTAAACATTGAGAATGGAGAGCTGAGCAAAATGACATGACATCCTCCCACAGTCTATGGGGAGACATATTAACACATGCAGAAATGCAAAGTTGCAACTGTAATGAATGCTCAGAAAAAGAGGAAAATGATGTTATCAGTGCCTCTAGAATAGGGATTTTACCTGACCAGAGAGGCCTTCCCTGAAGCCATGCTGTTTAAAATAAGATCCGAGGGATGAATAAAGATTAACTAGGAAAAGAGAGAGGTAACCACTTCCCAGATAGAGACAACAGCACATGCAAAGATCCTGTGGCAGGAGGGAACATGGCAAGTACAAGGAACTGAACAAAGGGCAATGGTGCTAGGGTGGCTAGAGAAGAGGCAACTAATAACAAATAGTTTTGAAAAGGCCACAGGACCACACCATGCAGGGGTTCACAAGCCTTGGAAGGAGTTCTGTCTTTACCCTAAGAGCAAAGGGAAAGGACTTGAAGGGTTTTACTCAGATTAAAATTAGAAGATTGCTCTGGCAGCAGTGGACGGGTGGGGGAATAAATTAGCATGTGCTAGAGTGGATGCATGTAGAGTATTAAGGACTTTGCTGTCGTCTGAGCAAGAGATGATATTAATTTGGGGTAGACTGTAGAGGCATGGTAGAGGACACGGAGGTGGATGGATTTGAGATTTATGAGCATATTGTTAGGTGTTGGTGACGCATTGCATCTGATGGATAAGGGAGTGAGATACGTTAAGAATGACTCCTAAGTTCTGGCTTGACATGTGGAGGGATCTTGATGCCCTTCCCTGAAATAGAGAATGCTGGAAGATGATCAGGTCTGTGAGTAAAAGAATATGACTCTGTCTTTGGAAAGGATGAGTTACTTTTGAAATTCTCTTTTTCCTGACTCCTTTTATACTGCCTTTGTCAGCTCTTCCTGCCCCCCTTTTTCTTTCTGGGCCACTGTCTTCCCCAAATCCCCACAAGACACCTCTGTGTTCTTTCACTCCCACCCAACTTAAATGTTGGTACTCTCCACGGTTCTGCCCCGAGCCTCCAGCCTCTTTAATCACTCTAAAGCTGCACTGTCCAACAGAGTAGTCATACGTGGCTATTGAGCACCTGAACGTGGCTAGTCGGAGTTGAAATGGGCTATAAGTGTTAAATACACGTAGGATTTCAAAGGCATAACATGACAAATAATGAAAAATAAAATCATTAATAAGAGTTTTATATTGCTTATATGTTGCAATGATAATATTTGGGGTACACTGGGTTAAGTAAAATCTGTTGTTACTTCCTTAGTGTGGCTACTAGAAAATTTAAAATGACAAATGTGGCTCACTCTATACTTCCAGTGGACAGTGCCGCTCCAGACAGCGATGCTGTCGTCACCTCATTGCTGTCCGCTTGCCCCACAGAGCTGCTTACTGTCCCCAGAACATTTCACATCATTTTATGCCTCATACTCTCTCCTTTTCCAGAACTTTCATCCCCCTTCTTTCCTGCTAGATTAAATACGATTCATACATTTTTGTTCAGAGCAAATACCTCCACTACTATATAAAACTTTCCCAATTCCTTAAGGTAGAATTAAACATTTCTGCCTCAGAGTCTTACATGCTCTGTTAATACCTTTTTTATAGCTAATTCACATGCTTATATTTTGTTTTATATTCGTTTGTCTCTCCAGCCAGATTCTAAGTGTCTGCAAAGTGCAGGTGCAACCTGATTTATGTCTATAATTATGTTAGGGGGTACTGGGTACCAGGTTGGTGCTCAATGAAAGTCTGGTGAATAACAATTGCTCTACACATATTATACAGCTACCATGTGACTGGTTATGACTTAGATGTTTTAAACCAATATTTCATATCCTCTCAACAATGCTGCAAGGTAGATAAAATGATCCTCATTTTGCATATGGGGATCTTGCAAAAGCTCAAACTGTTAGTAAATTATAGAACCAGAATTCAACTACACTGACTGAATGAAAAAGCCATGGTTTTTTTTCCTGTGATACCATGCATACTGAAAAATGAATTTTAAAATGGAGATTATATTCCTATATCATACAATAGGAAAAAACACCAATTTCCTAAGACTGTTAGAAGATTAAATGCAATAATCTATATAAAGTGTCAGGGCAGTGCTTGAAAACAGTAGGTTTTATTAAACATTGGCTTTCTCCCATCTTGAGGTCCATAGCATAGGCATCCTTAATCTCTGAGAAGGATCAAAGTGGTTTACCTAACCTCCTCGATGCCCCTCACATGCTTACAACTCATGTTCACTTTCATTCACACTCATCCAAAGGTCATGAGACACAGACTTCTCTGGCGCTATCGACTTTAACCCAGTCCTCTTTGTATATCCCCCTGATGTTTGAAGAAAGTGGAGTAGAGAAATAATAAGTAGTACTGAGGGTATTCAATCTGTGGGTGTGTTTGTTGGTGAGGATTAGGGCAGGAATAATAGCAAAAAAGGAATCAAGCCTGGCGTCTTTCAAGGCTATGCTCCCTTGGTGAATTCCAGGAAATCATTTGGAATAGAGTGCTGACTCTTTTTTTCCTGTTCTGTCTTATCCAGCTATGGTATTTTATAATCAGGACCACTTTCTTTACCATCTCAGGAATCTCTGTAGGAAAGGGAAAGGGGAAGTGTGACAGGGATAGACATTAATTGTGGACCAATACTGTTCTGCAGGTCCTAGGTTGAGATGCAAGCCTCCTGGGAAATAAATTTAAGCAGGTAAAGTGTGAAGATACGTTGCTATGGGGCTGTGTTCAGGTAAGGGAAAGTGGCCCCTCTATAACCTCAGATCCCTGTAATTCCCCTGAAAAAGCAATATTAGGAAGTCTCTCAGTTGCTGTTGGTAGGGGACCAAGGCTAAAGGGAGCTCATGCGCTCAAGGGTAATACAGTTCTTTATCCTCTCGGCAAGTTAACAGCAGAACCAGTGCCTTGTCCAGAGTTGGGAAACTTTCTCACCAACCTGTGCTCTTGTTTGTTTTAGATCAAACATAGGGACAAGTATACAGTAGGGCAGAGCTTCCACTATAAAACACTCAAATTCTCCTCCAAATACGTAAGATATATAAAAGCCTTCTGATCCATTACAGAACCAAACTAGGGAATGAAGATAGGGAACTTAGAGCCTTATACCATTATTATTATTATTATCATTATCATTATTTTAATGGTGTGTTTTACCTCTCAAACTAGCCCTTTGAGTTTAGGGCCTTTGTTTTAAACTTCTCTGTATTTATTACCATCCACATAGCAAGTACTTGGTGTTCCTTTGCTAAGTGATGGAAACATTCACCCTTATGCTGTGTAACGGACAAGGAGATTCCAGCTTGAATGGAGAGCACAAAAAGTTATAAGGAAAGATTCTTTGAAGTTAAAATTTGGAATCTTTAGGAAACTGAATATTCTCTAGCACTTAAACTTGAGATTAAGAAAACAACTTCAAATTTGGGGAGAAATTTTATATTCTCCCCAAAGAGAGAATATTTGTCTGATATTACACAGAGACAAATTCCATGGCCAAGAACATGTAAAAGATAAGAATGGCAATTACTTGGCTGCTCCAGAAAATTTAACCTATATTAAAAGATAACTAGAACCTTGAATTTTAAAGGGAAAAATTCAGGTTGATTTATCTGCCAGATTGACTTGTACTCAAAAGGATAAACAGAAGGTACTGTTCAATTCAATCCACTGAAATGTCAAAGCATCATGAACTCTTACAATCAACTGATTTTGAGACAGGTTTTCTTTGTTTGATTCATCCTGAGCCTCCACATATCTTTTAGGGAGGTGATTTAACTATGACCCTTCTCCTTTCTCTTCTGTTCCCCTTTGCGTTTGGCTAAAGTCAACAGACTTCTTTCAAGTAATGCCTCTACCATATGAATAGAACATTGCTCTAGTTACTAAGGGTCCCCTCCGAAATCACAAACCTCTGGGGAGAATTGAGGCTTTAGCTTAGTAAAAATTCCTTTGTTCCCCTCAACCTGGGAGAAGGTTTGCCTCCACTTCCTGTCTGTTGGCTTATGAAAGGATGAAGAGAAGAGAAAAGTCTGTAAATTTAGTGAAATTTTAAATAGCAAGTATTCATTAACTCCAACACAAGCATACTTTGAAATTTTTCTTAACATAAATTAGAGGTACACGCATGTATGTAAAGAGAAAGAAAAATACCATATGATATCACTTATATGTGGAATCTAAAACATGACACAAATGAACATATCTATGAAACAGGTACAGACTCAAAGACATACAGAACAGACTTGTGGTTGCCAAGGGGGAGGGGGGTGGCAGAGGGATGGATTGGGAGTTTGGAGTTAGCTGATGCAAACTATTATAAACTATTATACACAGAATGGATAAACAAGAAAGTCCTACTGTATAGCACATGGAACTATATTCACTATATACTATCCTGTGATAAACCATAATGAAAAAGAATATATATATGTGTAACTGAGTCACTTTGCGGTACAGCAGAAATTAACACAACATTGTCAATCAGCTATACTTCAATAGAATTCTAAAAAAATAACAATAAAAAAACCGAAGGAAACACACCAAAAATTAACAGTTGTTACAGATAGATAATGTAAAATTTTCTTTGTATGCTTTTCAATATATGGCAAATTTTCTACAGTGAAGATACATTATTTTGATAAACAGAAAAAATTAGCATTATAAAAAAAGAAATGGTAATCAATAGCCACTCTCCTTTCCTCTATCAACATGCCAAAGGCCCAGAAGCTTGAGAGACCTAAAGACCCATATCCCTGTGGGTGATACTGAGGTGTGAGTTTGTGCAGGCCAGGTAACCCCTCTGGGACTCAGGTTCCTCACCTGTGAAATGCAGGAGTTTGAGTGCCATGGTCTCAGTTCTATAATGCCTGAATTCTATGATGGGCCTGCCACATCATAGACTATATTAACTGAAAATGCTTCTGGTTTCTAGTAACAAACATCTCGACTAATAGTGGCTTAAATCATAAGAACGCTTCTTGTTGAGTAAACAGAATGTTTGAAGGTAGGTAGTCTAGGACTGGATCAGGAGCTCAGTGAGGCTGTCTAGGAGCCAGGCTCTTTGAAGTTTTTTCTGCATCATCCTCTTCAACTGCTGGCATTCATCTGAGAGACTGTTGCCTCATGGTTACAAGATAGCTGTCACATCTCCAAGTAGGAACAAAGAAGCAGAGGCAAAAGTTTCTCTTTGCATCCAGTAAGGTCCCCACATCTCATTTATCAAAACTGAGTCGAAGGACTAACCTAGATTAATCAGTGGCAAAGGGAAAGATTCTACCCTTGTTTTAGACGGATTATCATTCATCCTACATATCTGAGGGCGAAGAATAGTTGCCCACCGACCTGAACAGGTCAGAGTTCTAACAGCAGGGAAGAAAGAAGGCAGAGGATGATCACTGGGTAGAAAACAACTGTGTCTGCCAGAAGCACTTAATAAAGATGTATTGAACAAATGAGTGAGGGCCACGTTATGACTTTCATGGATCCTAAAAACTTTTGCCTTTCTAGGTACTTTCCTCCATAAAAATGTTTAAAATTATATTTTACAACTGAGTTGGTATAAAGAAAAATGTAGTCCAGACTGTACTCATTATTATATACACTATTATTATGTTTATTTTTTATTCTGATTTTAAAAATTAAAATGGAGACATTTTCATGAACCCTAGATACTGGGTCATGGCTAAGTCCACCCTGGGTCTGTGCTGTCTGTCCTACTGGATGGTAAACACTTGAGGGTGGAGACTGTGTGCTAGGTTTTGTTGATGCCCTCAAAGCCCCTATCACATCACTATATGTCTAAGAGCTGCTCAACAAATACTATGGAGTTGACCTAACATATCACTGTTTCTTCCTCTAGGGTGAACCTGGTCCCCCTGGTCCTCCAGGAGCCCCTGGTATTGGACAGCCAGGTATTAAGGTAAAGATACTGGTCTCTCGGGCCATTGATGACTACTGAATTTATTGTAGGGCTGGGGGAGCTGTGATTTGAACTCTGCTCAGTGTTACCCTCATGGATACAAGGAAGCTGTCTGTATGAGTTAATTACAGGCTGGATGCTTGGACACTGCAATGCCCTGGTTAGGGGCAGTTACCACAAGAATACTCTATGTATTTTTTGATTTGGTTGGAATGAAAATTTTGCTTGTCTCCAAATACCCACCCTCTTGCCAACATACATCTAGTTCTGTTGAGTTTTCATGGATTTTAAATGTTGGCACGCAAAAATGTTACTGGGAAGTGAAACACCTTAACATGTCAACTATCACCCGCTCACATCAAATAAGCACAGAGGGGCAGAAACCAGAAGAACCATGACATTGAATAAGTAAATGTTGACGGAGAGGTTTGTAGGGAACTAGAAAGGACTAGAACACCCAACAACCTTGGGTGCTCTACATCGTGCAGGATGTACTAGAGCAGAAGTGCTTGTTTTAAATGGCTTTTCTATGTCATTGGGACAATAAGACTTCGACGCGGGGCTAAACCAGAGAGCAATACAAAACAATGCACTTCGAATGTAGTCAGGTGTCACCATGGAATGCATTTAGACAATAATCACATTGAGATTCCAGGGAAGGTGGAGTTTATACTGGCAGAGTTACTGGAGAAGGGTTCTGAAGGAGAAGAAATGTGAAACAGAACAGAAAGGCGAGGTGAAATGGAACAGGGCAGGGTGGCGGGGGACGCATCCCCGGATGGTGGCGAGGGGGCAGAGAACAGCACGGGCGTTGTTAACTTGGTCATTTCAGTAACCAAAAAGAGTCGTACACGGTCTGACCTGTCAATTGCTACGTAATCGTTTCTGAAAGCTGAAATTGCATTTAGACAAGAAGGAATGAGGAACGTTTGGGGGTAATTTGTTCACTTAAATTCAAGGCATTTTTCCTCCTCTAGATTTTTTTTTAATCTTTAAGAGTTTGAAAAGTTTGACAATTTTGCTATTTATCTTTGTTGAAATCTCCAGAGTATTTTGTGCTATGTGTATTCTTCATTTAAAAAAGCAAACTTTCATTCAATTATTTCTTCCTCCTAGGGGAAAGAGGCCAGGAAGGAAGAACTGGGCCTCCAGGACCAATTGGTGTTGGTGAGCTGGGCCAGACAGTGAGTAGCAAGAAATTCTAGGTGGAATTAAAAGGACAAATATAGTTCTTATGTGCTCTTTTGGGTTAGAATAAATGGTTAAACTAAGCCATCTTTATCTATTTAAACAACAAAAGATGATAAATATATAAAGACCAGATCCAAGTGTTATTTTTCATAACACTTGAAATAGCGATATCTATCTATCTGTTTATATTTATAGGATATGTACAACAGGCTCTCTCTTACTGTAATCTTTTGTGAGATTAATCAGTTTGTCCTAGAAGAAAGGAGTTCTCATATGTCAAAATTTCCTAGGAGATAGGAGAGCTAGATTCATACCTAACGTCTATACTTTGTAATTGACTTTCCTGTAACCATGAGAAAATCACTGAGAATAAGGACCTTGCTCATTACCTAACCCATGAGTATACTCTAAAGCTAGAATTGATCATGGTAGACAGGTAATACCTGTGTTATTTGCAGCTTCTACCTTATGTAGCTTTGATATTTACTATTGTTGGAAAAGAAAAAACAATTCTGTCAAAAGAGAGCTGGAGAGGAAATGAATAAAACATGACTGTTCTGGAATAAGAAGCTTTTTAACTTTTCAAGTAATCATTATTCTCCCAGGAAAGAACAGTAGCTGACTTGCTGGGGTACAAATAAAAACAAATGACTGTGAATAGTTGGTCACCCAACTGGGCTTTGCATTGCATAGTTCCTCACATATAATATTAACAGAAACATGTGCTTCCTTGCTGTACTCTGAGAATGAAATGGTACCATACTATCTGAGGGCTAGTCTTTTCACCAATGTCTTGATACACTAATTCAAAAAAGAGAACATCATATAAAGGAAAAATACACTGGTCTAATTATCTACTGTGTTTCCACTAACTAGATAGGTCTTTTAAAACTAAACCACTGATTGAGAGTCCACCTGCCGATGCAGGGGACACGGGTTCGTGCCCTGGTCCGGGAAGATCCCACATGCCGCGGAGCGGCTGGGCCCGTGAGCCATGGCTGCTGAGCCTGCGCGTCCGGAGCCTGTGCTCCGCAACGGGAGAGGCCACAGCAGTGAGAGGCCCGCGTACCGCAAAAAAAACCAAAAAAAAAAACTAAACCACTGAGAAAGAAGATTATGAGCTCCCTGCAGGCACTGCTGGTTCTACACTGGAGAGGCTGGAAACCTAGAAAACCGAAATGACATCAGCTAGAAATATACAGGCCCAGATAGGCTACCATGTATAGAGGGAGTACAGCAGAGAATTTGGGAAGTTTTAGACAGAAATGAAAAAATCTTTCCATAATGGTCTGAATAAGTGGGAATAAAAGTGAGCTTCATGTCTCACTGCAAAGCCTTTATGAACTGTCCAAAAGAACCTGAGATTTCTGAAGCAAGCATACGATCTCTTCTTTTTCTTCTACATGCCTACTTTTAACTTAATAAACTTAATAAACAGCTCTGCCTTGCTGCTGGATCCTAGGAGAGACTGCATGGCTAATCATGGGACAATACACGACCATACATGTCGAATTTTTTTTTTTTGGCTGCGTTAGGTCTTTGTTGCTGCATGCTGGCTTTCTGCAGTTGTGGCGAGCTGGGGCTACTCTTCGTTGTGGTGCGCGGGCTTCTCATTGCAGTGGCTTCTCTTCTTGCGAAGCATAGGCTCTAGGCACATGGGCTTCAGTAGTTGCAGCATGTGGGCTCAGTAGTTGTGGCACACAGGCCCTAGAGCTCGCGGGCTTCAGTAGTTGTGGCGCACGGGCTTAGTTGCTCCGTGGCATGTGGGATCTTCTGGGACCAAGGATCGAACCCGTGTCCCCTGCATTGACAGGCGGATTCTTAACCACTGTGCCACCAAGGAAGTCCATGTTGAATTATTCATCATGAACTGGGTGTTATACAAGCCATCTAGGCTATGTGTCGTAGGAGTTCATCATTATTCTTGAAGATACAAATAGTTTCATGAGTAATTGGCTTAGACTCCTATGGCATCTACTCCATTGCTACTTTTCCCACAAGCCACACCTATAGCCCCATATGAACAGACAAAGGAAGAACAAAACTGAGCATGTTTTGCTAGCCTAGCTAGAAACAGACTCCTGTTCTCTTCATGAACACAGAGTATGAAGATATTTGTGTCTTAGGTGAATGCTCACCAAACCACATCCATTTTAAAGAAGGCTCTAAATAAACAAGTAGACAGGGTGTCAATCAATCTATTTTCCCAGCTCTACTACCAACCACTCAGTTTTTTGTTTTTTTTTTTTTTTTGCGGTACGCGGGCCTCTCACTGTCGGGGCCTCTCCCGTTGCGGAGCACAGGTTCCAGACGTGCAGGCTCAGTGGCCATGGCTCATGGGCCTAGCCGCTCTGCGGCATGTGGGATCCTACCGGACCGGGGCACAAACCCGTGTCCCCTGCATTGGCAGGCGGACTCTCAACCACTGCACCACCAGGGAAGCCCCATCCACTCAGTTTTACTGAGTGGCTGGGATGGAGGTTATACACAGGGTCAACATAAACTTCCTTTTAACAAACCTAATATGGATACTACCATTGCTGAGTGACCAACCTGCAAAAGGTACATGCAAGCCTGATGTCATCTTTCTCTGGAAAGGGCCAGTCACACTGGTAGTATCAATATGTTGACTAGCTGGAACTCTTTCATAATGGAGAGGGTCATGATGATGGCCATAATTGGTGGGGAGGGGGGGCAGGCAATTAATCAAGTAAGGATTTGCCATTACTGTCCACCACTGAAGGACTTACTGACAGTATGTCTCCATAGATCTACTGTGATGTATATAAATATGGATATATTTGTGTGCTTCAAATTCATGGGTTTCATGAATCTGAGAATTCAACAATTTTGAAAGTTCTTAGTTGTTATCTCTTCAGATATTTTATTTTTCCATTCTTCATTTATTCAGAAATTCTGTTAGATGCTTAGTTGCATTTTAAGGTGATTTCCTCAAATCTAACTCATAATTCACAAATTTATCTTTTTCTGGTTATAAGATGTCCTGAAATCATACCTTATATTTTTAACTTAATGAGTATTTTTTGAAATTGTTAAAGCTAATTTTTAAAATCTGCCTTTTTTTTTTTTTTTTTTTACTAATATGTTTTTGCTATACTGTCCTCTTTGCTTCTTATATTTCTATGCTTTTCTTAAGACCATTAAAAAGTATACTTCCTTTTTTGGTCTCTATTATTTTATCCTATTATTTGGCAACCTTGGGGAAGTTTACATTATATTGGCTCACTTTTACTCACTGAGAATTATTTTCTTGTATGTTTTGTACTATCACATCTGAACTCATTGTCAGCCAGGTTTAATTGTGAAAACCCAAGTGTTCTGTGTGGAGCATGCTTGAGAGAAGTGTGCATTTGCATCTTATGTACTCCAGGCACATCGTTGATGCTATTGTCTTGATTAAGGTGTCCCCAGACCACCAACATGGTGTCACTTGAAACTACAAACCCATACATAGCACAGGACCAGGTTAGGAGTTTTTGGGCCCATTTAGAGCCCAAGTGAAGGTAGACAAGATTCTTGTCATTCGTAACACTGTGTTTATAGGATGGCTTTTTTCTACCCTGCCCTTTCCTTTCATTGAAGATATATAACTTTGAAGGCCCTAGCTTTATGGGGGGGATCTTAGTTCTAATTTTCTCCTTGTTTTCCATCGAGTGAGCCAAAGTCTTTGTTCCTGGTTCTCCCTCTTAGACTACAAGACTTTGTCCTACCATACAACCACACTTTTTTTTTTTTTTTTGCGGTGCGTGGGCCTCTCACTGTTGTGGCCTCTCCCGTTGTGGAGCACAGGCTCCGGACGCGCAGGCTCAGCGGCCATGGCTCACGGGCCCAGCCGCTGTGCGGCATGTGGGATCCTCCTGGACCGGGACACGAACCCGTGTCCCCTGCATCGGCAGGCGGACTCTCAACCACTGCGCCACCAGGGAAGCCCCAACCACACTTTTTACCCAGAACAGTTACAGTGTCAGCTTACATGCTTACCTCTAGTGTTCAGCGCTCTTTTTGTTTTGGAACCCTGTGATTTCCCTTATTTATTGATTTTTGGGGCCTTCATTTTAAAGAAAAATGTATATTATTTGCCTTTCTGTTTGTAGCTGGAGAGTTTTCATGATATTGCCAGAACATGAAATTCTTGTTTGTTTTCTTGCTATCCAATCACAATTACACAAATTAGAGTGACACTGTGAAGTCTCTGATTTAATTGGGAACTAAAATCATAACAAAGATGGGAAGGATCTCAAGTAATACATGAAAATATTCTCCCAAAATGTCATAATAAAAAATCAACAACGAGAGCTTTTTAATTATTTCAAAGTAACATAAAGACTTACCTTAGGACTGACAAAGGTTCTGCTGAAAGAACCTTTGTTTCTTTGCCTGAATCATTTCAAGTGGTTTCAGGTTTAGCACTAACTACTCTTTTTATGTAACAGTGATAAATAGATCTGATCGACTGAATTAATATTCCAGCTCCATGACCTAACTTTGAACTGTCAGCTACCTTCTTTAATTATATGATTACCACAAGTTTTGTGTTGGTCTGACAGATGACTGATTCATGAATAATAAGTTGATTCAGATTCTCAGGGTGATCTGTTTGTTTTTTGTGCAAGGATACTCAGAGCACTATCTGTGAAAAATACCCCCGAAACAAAACTATAATTATTTTGAAGTTAAAAGTAAAGTAGATTTCACTGTTTTAATATTAAGGATAATTTATATTATTATTGAGCATATTTATATGTAGCATATGCTTGCAACGTATATTGAAACCACTTTTATTGATTACCCACACTACTGAGATTATTAAGGAAGATAATCAGATAATGGACAGTCATATTTTATCTTGTTAATGTCTCATATAAAGTATTTCTGACCAGACTCTGTTAGCTGATAATTAGTTCCTTCCACTAGATATTTTTAAATTAGAAGTATTCATTAGAAGCCAAATAAGAATGTCATGGCTATAATTAGTTCTCATGGCCTTTGAAAAGGACACTATTTTTTACAGAGCATTTTTGTCTTTTAAAAAATAATCTGAAAAAAAAAAATCTGTTGGTACTGTCTTAATAAATTAACAGTATAGTTCATCTAACCCAAGCACTTTCTCTTTCTCTTCTCTGGTTGGCAGTCATCTTTCATCTTGACTGTTTAACTGGAAAACTTGAGAATATACTGATGGTGTAGAATATTACTCTGACAGTTTCCAGTAATTACACTCTTTTTTTTAATGCCCCTAAGTGATTGTTCACAAGCATTAACTCTGTTCTCAGCAGCCTGGAACACATGACTCCTAAAAGGCTTCTTTATTTTCATTTTCACCTTGGCCAATGTATTCTAGAAATGCAGAGACGAAGGAAGGGTCTGTGCTTACTCTGTGCAGCATGCCTCTCTCCATATTGCTTAACGTAAAGCCGTTCACTCTGAGACTATCTAATTTGTAAAAACTTTATAAAAGGACATTCTGAGTAATTGCAGGATTCAAGGGAAATAATTTTGTTAGTGATAGCAGATATTTATTGAGTGCTTAATATGTAAAAGCTTTAAATTTCTCTGAGCTAATCTTTGTATTAATACGTGTGGTTGAGGTAGGTACTATTGTTACCACCATTCTGACGACAATGCTGAACTTTAGAGAGATTGAATTATTTGCTTAAGATCACATTGCTAATATGTAGCAGAGCGGGGGCTTGAACCTCAGTGCAAATGACACCCAAATCTGCTTTTGGTTATTATGCAAGACTGTAAACTTTATGAGACAGGGAGCAGGGCTGCCTACTGTTTTCAGACCCTAGCACAGTGACTCGCACCTACCAGGCTTTTGGTAAACATTTGTTGAACGAATGGGGAAAAAAAATTGAATGAACTGGAAAAAGATTCCTTTGCACTCAATGTAAATTGAGTTATTTTCACTTGTCATATCGGTGGGGAAGAAGAATAATTTGTTAATATTTTTGGTATCGTGTGTGATAGTAGCTAGGCCTTGTCTGTTTAGTTTGCAATCTAGTTTTCACGCTTATGTTTACTTTCCCCCTCGTTAATTGCTCTAACATTAGAGTAAGCTGTCATGGATATTAGAGCTTTGATTAAGGTCTTGGATGGTTAAAAGCTAGTTTTCCCACAAGCATAGCAATTTAAATTGAATTAAATGCTAGCTTTTTCCTTCAATTAAAGTCTTTACTAAATTGGCTATGCTCAAATACTAAAGAAGACTCTTTTAAATATACAGTATTAGGGAAAGGCAAAAAAAATTAAATATGGGATACAGTTAGCTTTCTCTCTCACAAATCTGTAGCTGTGATCAGTCACTGATGAGCATAATGCTATATCCTAGCTCTGCTACCAGGCTTGAGTAGAAAGTATCTCTTAAATTACCCTGGATTACTATATACTGAGTCCCAAGATCACTCAGTGTGTCTGCAGCTGGCTGGCTTTGGGACTCTGGGCAACTCAGTAGACCTTGTTCCATCAAAGATTTACTGCCGTGGCAAGAAAGCCTTAATTATCTTTCTAGGTCCATTAGAGGAAAAGCTCCAGTTCATGTTTCTACAATTCTTGTTGTTAGTCCCTTTTCTACATTTTTTTTTTTTTTTTTTTTTTTTTTTTGCCTTCTGGCCAAGAAGAAAGAGGGGAAAACTTTATAACCTTTTAAAATTCCAGGTTTAAGTGACTCTTTTGCTGTTATTTTTCAATGAGTATGTTTCCTGTCAGTCCATTTCAAAGCCTGGGACTGTATTGTTTTTCTTTCCTTATGTGAGAATTCCTCACCTATCTGAGTGCCTTTTTGAGGAACAAGCCACATGGGCTTCTTACTTTTAAACACTGAGATGGGAAATCCTGTTCCTCCTTAATGATTCTATCATGATTCCTACTTGCACATAAACCTCCAGTGGATTCAACCAGTTCCTGAAAGAATTCACGTTTGAATCTAAATTTATCAGGATGGAAATTAAAACAACATATGAATAGAATTCAGTGCTTTAAAACAGCTGTGTAGTGATTTCTTCACAGGGCTCCCCTGATAACCTAATTGAATGATTAATCACTTCACATCCTTCTCCAGGCCACACAGTCCTAGATTTTTAGCCTTTCCTCATAGGATTGATTTCCTCATCCTTATTCTGAAGCATCACTTAATTTCCATTTTCCTCCAATTGAGAACACCGGAACAGAACATCTTACGCCAATCAAATGGAACAAGTATTTAATACAATGAGAATATTATTCTTCACAACTCTATGATTCTACTGATCGGTATGGAGTTTACTAGAAGGATTCTCACTAATCACACGAACAGGACTATGCCCATGTGAACTGAAATATGACCATTTTCTTTCTTCCCGTCTCCTCTCTTCCCCCTCCTCCCCATTCTCTCTCTTTCTCTCTCTCTCTCTTTTCTCTTGTTCCTCACCCCCTCGTATCCTAACCAGGGTCCCCGTGGGCCTGAGGGAGCACCAGGAGAGAGGGGCTTACCAGGAGAAGGACCTCCAGGACCAAAGGTAACAACACCACCTTCTACACTGAGGGAAAATGCTTTGTATTGCATGGTCATGAATGACAAACTTACAAAACTTTGTCCTAGCCAATTATCCCAGGTCAAGTATCTTCTCCTGACCATCTTCACCCTATTAAACGAAGTAATACATAAACTTCCCCTTAACATAAAGCTATAGTGACATTTGCAAATACAAATAAGTAACTGAAAGGCTGCTTCTTCATATAATTACCGCATATGAAATTAGAGAAATCTCTTAAAGTAGTTTGTAGTCATTAAAGTCACAGTGATAAATAGCATCTTTATGCCCAGAAATTAAGTTATGGAACGTGGCTATACCAAGCTTTACCCACAGCTTTGTTTTGTGAAACGTACAGAAGAAACAGTCTAATAAAACAATTTGTCGTAGTACTTCCATTAACATAAGAAAGGAAATGTGGGTGGGTGGAGGGAATTGGAGTTACCATGTTACCAGAAGGAGCAAAATGTTATGCAAGACCTACCTTTTACCTGGCAATTGAGAATTTAAACGTTTCCACTGCCTCCCATATGTAATTCTTGGAGCTCAGGTTCCTCTAGACCAGGGCTTGGCAAACTTTTTCTGTAAAGGACCAGACAGTAAATATTTTAGGCTTTGTGAGCCATACGATATCTGTTGCAACTACTTAACTTCTGCTGCTGCAGCATGAAAGCAGCCCTAAACAATGTATTAATAAATGAACTTGGCTGTGTTCCAATAACGCTGTATCTACAAAAAACGTGCAGTGGGCTGAATCTGGCCAATGGTCTGTACTTTGCTGATCCCTGCTCTAGACTCTTTACCCATAATATATGGCTCCTTTGCCAAAGGCCACCTAGGAAATGATTTTCCAAGACACTTTGGGCAGCATCAACAAAATTTCAGAGTAAGTAAGGATAAACTTTGGGGTCCTTTTTCCTTCTTTTCTAAAACCTTTCCCCCAGAGACACACGCATGCAGACACACTACCCAGAGAAGCATGTGCTGCTTTCTAAGTGTCTAAGACCTTCCACTTCAGTCATTCAGTCGAGTCACTGAGATCCAACCTTCTCAGTACGGCCTGACACTCCAAAATTGCTTCTCATTTTCAGCCTCTTCCACCATGATCAATATTCAGTTATCTGTGAGAAACCTAAATCTCAACTAAAGGGAAATCAATTAGTTAAAACAAGTAATTCACACGAAGTTGTAACTGCTGGATTGAATTTTAAAAGAAGCCCTTGTTAACTAACAAATTTTAATTTGTTACAGTAAATGGAGATAATATGTCGGATGAAGGGGACATTACTAATGCTCTTGACTAACAAAAATATCATCGTGAGAAGGCAGAGGCCAGCGATTTGGCACCACATTTCAGAAAGTTTTATAATACATAATTTCTTGAATTTTTCTTTGGCACATAGTAAATTTCTATTTATATGTTGCCCAAACAACCTGAAAATTCAAATAGCCAGAGTTATTTCTCCTTATCATCTGTGGGGTTTAAAAAATAAGAAATAAGTGAGAAAGGAATAAATGAAACACTGCGAAGCCTATTTCAGGGCATGTCTTAGTGACAGTTTCAACTGTATGAAATAATGATACACTCCCTCATAATAACACACTCTGACTCATCAAAGAAAGAACTCATTATATTCAGTGTTGTTTTAGGGTTGACTGGACACAAATATACTCTGTGGTAACAATCAGAAGAACCCAGTAGTCAGAACACTTCGCTCCCCAGCCAGCAAGACCAAATCGGAGGTTTCTGTATATTCTTCTTGGGGCTACTTTGCAATGACACAGGGCTTAAGTGAAGAAATTATGAATATAGAGGGACATTAAGGTGTTTTCCTGTTTCCTAGGTTTCCTGCAAATGTTCTTTGATTCTGCTCTCGGTTCATGAAATGTGTGCTATTTCTGATTGATTATATGGTTTGTTTTTCATACAAATGCACAGTGTTATGACTTCATTGATATTACATTACAACCAGAGCTATTCACATAGGTCATGTGACTCTGGAAGCATATCCAAGAAGATTTTCCATGAATTCTTCTAAAACTAAGTTTTCAATAAATGATTATAAATTCTGGTATAAAACATGTAATAAATAATTCAATCTTAGCAAATATTATTTCATATACTGAGAGACAATTTTTCATTGTGTAATGGATCCAGTTACAGAAATGTTGAGGAAATGGAAGACTGATTCTGTTAGTTATAATATGTGATTGATCAGATCTCCCATATCCAGATATATCTGATTATATTAGGAATGGAGTGCTTTTCCAACTTTAGTGATGCTGCATGCGTTATGCTTGGATAGATTCTATTTATGAATGTTAATGCTAATTTTCTTTGGCAATTTACAAATCTTGGAGTTAGAATTACCCATTTATAGTTAGCAGTGAATTTAGATGCTTTGAATGCTGGAACTGTTTTAAAATCCTGTATTTTATTAGTGCATTGATATCCCTTCCATATACTTTCAGGGTGAAAAAGGTTCTGAAGCACCAGTTGGCCCACAAGGATTAGAAGGCCCGTCAATCTAAGGGGACAAGGTACTGCAAAAGGGTGTATAATAGAAAGGATGACAATACAATTATTTTTTTCATTGTTCTTTATGTATGTACATTTATGAACTATGTACAACCTGATGATCATACACCACAGGTATCCAGTTAATTATGAAGGCCTTAAAGACCAGTGCAAAGGGAAAGCTGCCAGAAGGGGAAGAGTTATAAGTAATGTGCAAAAAACAGAGACCTCAAATCTGTTTGGAGTCATTTATATGTCAATGTCTAAGCATATCATTGTATTATATATTATATTAAAATAACAATTGACATTGATGATTATCTTGGGTGTTGTATTTCTACTTGAATTACTTATTCCTTTTATTTACTATTTACTGGTAGCTGTCTCTTCTGGGCATCTGTATTTAAATAGTAGAGACAGTGGTAAATAGTGAATTATACAAATTTTAGATGTCATACAATTCTTGGTTCAAATAGCTCAGCACTGGTGGTGTAACTCCACTTCCAAAGTACCATAAAAATGTATAAGATGCTCTTTCTTCCTTTGGAGTACTGAGTACAAGAGAACTGTTGTGTTATGGGTCTAGTAAATTAACTTATCCAGGTGTTGTTGAAATGGCATTCGTGGTTTTACATCTGGAGCTCATGCAAAGAAAACACATTAAATGTCAGAACATGGTCGCATAGTAATTGCAAGACTTTCATCTGCTATTCGCTTACCAAATCAATACTGTCTTCCCTCTCCCTGCTCCTTTCTTCCTTTCCTATTCTTTTATATTCTGTGATTCAAGAGGCTAGATAAACACCTCTATAAGGACTCTCAAATACACACAATTGTTGCAGCACAAGGAAGTAGCTTTAATATAGATATTAAATGTAAGTAATAATACCCCAAAGAGGATCTCTCTTATTTTATTGAATATTTGCAGAAGAGTGATATGAGTTGGGTTTGGAGTTAGGGGGAGTGAACTTGAATCTTGCTTCTGCCATCGATCAGATGTGTGAATGGGAGTTATTTAACCTCATCTGGAAAATGGAGACGCTTACTTTCAGAGGGTTGTCGTGAGGATTAAATGAGATAAAGCATGAAAAGCATTTAGTGCACTCTCTGCCACATGATAAGCAATCAAGTTCTGAATCAGAACAGCCCAGCTTTGAAGTAGAACTTGAGTCCTTTACATGTTTCCATCCATGATATTTATTTAGACTAGGGATTGACACAAAGTGAAACACTGAGGAGCATATGCCAGGACATGTCTTAATGACAGGTTCAAGTTTTTAATATTATATAAAGTAGGATCTAACGATGTGCTTTTGTTTATAAAAACATATTTATTTTAGTCCAGGCAGTGGCAAACTACAGGGCAGCCCGCCTGTTTTTGTAAATAAAGTGTTACTAGAACGCAGGCACACCTGTTCATTTGGGTATTGTCTATGGCTGGTTTTGTACTACCAAAAGAGCATTCATTCGTTATGAAAGAGACCTTATTATGACCCCAAAACATAAAATATTTACTATCCAACTGTTTAAGAAAAAGTTTGTAAGCCCTGGTGTAGTCTAAATACAACTGACATTAGAATAAAAGTATTTATTCATGTTGCCTAATCCAGTGGTCAATTCTCAGTTGCCAACTTACTTGACCTATCAGTAGCGTCCTCTGCTAGGATCTTCACCTTCTTGAAACAATCTCTTCACCTGATCTCTCTGGCTGCACCTTATCAGTCTCTACTGCTGGTTGCTCTTCATCTCTCTGACCTCTAACACTTGGAGCCTCCAAAGGGCTCAGTCCTTGAACCTTCTCTCTTCCCTATCTACTTGTAAACTCACCCACTCATGGCTTTAAATACCATCTATATACTGAGGGTTCCCAAATTTATGTCTCCAGCTCAGGCCCCTCTTGCCTACTTGATACCTCCATTTGGATGTCTATTTTAGGCATCTCAGGCTTAACATATCCAAAACTAAGCTCCTGGTATACCCTCCCCCAACCTTGCTTCATCTCAGTCTTCTCCTTGTCCATAAATGACAAGTCTATTCTTCCACAAACCTCAAAGACATCCTACGGTCTTCTCAATCTGTAACAAATCCTGTTGGCTCTATTTTCAAAATCGATTTAGGATCTGAGCACTCCCCACCACCTTCACTCAACAGCCTGGTCCAGGCCCCCATCATCTCTCACAGGGACATCTCTTCAGTTTGTTCTCAGTATGGCTTCCAGAGTGAGCCTTTCAAGACTATGCCAGATCTTTCACTCCTCTGCTCAAAACCCTCTAGTGGCTTCTCATCTCCCTCAGCGAAAAGCCAAAGTTCTTGCTATGGCCTAAAACACCCTACTGATGGTTCTGCCTGAGCCCACTGCCACACTTCCCTGACTCCATCCTCTACCACTTCCCCTCGTGCTCACTAGCTCCAGCCACATTGCCTCCTTGCTATTTCTGGAATCTGCCAGGCATCACCCTTGCACTGGATGTTTGCTCTGCCAGGAATGCTTTTCCTCCGAGTTTCTACCTGGCTCATTCCCTCTCATCAGTGAGACCATCCCTGGTCACCTTTTCCAAGACTGCAGCTGTCTCCCCGTCCTTCCATTTATTTTTCTCCTTAGCACTTACCATTATTCAACATACCATTTATTTCTCCTATCCATCTTGTTTATTATCTTCTGTTTCCTCTACAAAAATGAAAGCTCTATGAGGAAAGAGAGTTTTGACTGTTTTGGTCACGGCTGTTCCCCTGTGTTTGGACCAGTTCCTGGCACATAATGAACACTCAACAAATATTTGTTGAAACACACAGAGAATGGATGAATGGTATTGTTCTTCTTACTGATAACTCTCACTTCATTTCCCAAATTTATTCCCGGAAAGAGAAGGTGAGGTTCTTTAATTTTGCTGCACTTACCTTAGATAATTTCTTAATTTTTAAAATGCATTTTAGTAAGATTTGGAGGAAAAGGGTATTTAGAAATTTAAAAACTATTTTTCTTTAATTTCTCTCTCAAATATTTATTTTCTTGCACCCTATGAATTTTATACTTCTAAATATTTCTGTTATGATCCTAGCAAGAAGGGTTTGTGTCATTATAATAACAATTCAGGAATTCTGGGTTCTTGTGTGAAAAATAAATGTAAACTGGGGCAAAGAGTCACCAATTTAGACCAAATAGTGAAAACATCATTCACTGTTTTGGCAAATTTGAACTACAAACTATTTAAAAGGAACAGTGTTTTCTAAGTTTCCATGTGGAGCTTATTTATGGTCTAAAGATAGACTTTAATCCAGCATAATTCAAGATTAGCATAGTATGAAATAATGAGGTTAGTTGTTATACTTCTGACTTATTTTCTACACTGTGGGATATGGGACCTATGGGACCCCAAGGACCAATGGGCATCCCCGGAATTGGGAGTCAAGGGGAACAGGTAATCGACGCTTTCTCTCTTTCCCTTTTGTACAGAACATTCTGGCTTAAACCTGGTGTTCACCGAAGGCCTGTACTGCAAACTGCTATAAGAACATTTGATAGTGAAATTGCAATGGAATATATATCCAAAAGTGCATGTAGGGAAGGATAAGACGGTTTCATGAGATTTTAGTTTTTAGAACTTCTAAAGACTTAAAAAATAAATTGTATGTTTCTTGGTGTTGTGACTTTTAACATTAAAGCCTAATTTACAGGACAAGAGTTTTGGAGCATTATCTTATATTTTTAGTTTCCCTTGGGAGTGATAATTTATTTACCTATTGGTTTGTGTGTGTTTTTTCCCTTGAAGCTTTGTGAATGATGAAATCCCACTCTCTTCTGATGCCAGTAGATTAGTGTTTCCCACCCCCAGCCACGTAGCAATCTAAAAAACTATTAAACTTAAAACAAGGACCAGAATCAGAGGGAACCACTTTACTGAGGGAGCATTGTTCCTGAACAGAAGCAAACCACAGATAGAGTTTACAAATAGCTCTTGGCCGCTCTTGGTCAGAACAAAAGAAAGATCTGTGAGGCTGTGTCTAAATTTATGGCTGGAATGACTTCCAAATTCTTCTGATCACAACTTTTGGAAAAGCAAGGCAATTTTGTTAGATTGAAATAATATGAAGAGGGCTTCCCTGGTGGTGCAGTGGTTAAGAATCCGCCTGCCAATGCAAAGGACACGGGTTTGAGCCCTGGTCCGGGAAGATCCCGCATGCCGCGGAGCAACTGAGCCCTTGCGCCACAACTACTGAGCCTGTGCTCTAGAGCCCGCGAGCCACAACTACTGAAGCCCGTGTGCCTAGAGCCCGTGCTCCGCAACAAGAGAAGCCACCGCAATGAGAAGCCCTCACACGGCAACGAAGAGTAGCCCCCACTCGCCGCAACTAGAGAAAGCCCGCGCACAGCAACGAAGACCCACCACAGCCAAAAGTAAATTAATTAATTTTAAAAAAGAAATAATGTGAAGATAATATAACAGTACTATCCACCTACATAATCTCATTTAATCAAAGTGACCAACAAACCCAAATTTATGCTGAATGTCCTCCTGTGTAGAAAGTGGCAAAATGGTTTGATTAAAATTTATGATTATGGTTTGAATTATTCTGTTGCTTAGCAAACAAATAGTACTTCCTTCATCTAGGGTAATGAGAGAAGGGAAGGATGAAAAAGGAGATAACTCCAAATCTCACTGTTGACATTAACTCTGAGTTTATTTCTAATCATATTCTAATTCATCAGTATTTTTATTGTTGTTAATCCAAGCAACAGCCAAGTTGGGTATTACTCCTTTTTCTATTTCCTTCCCCTTGGTAGAGGTCCTAGTATAATACATTAGGGGGATTAGGGTGCAGAAGAAGCCAGGATAAATATTTAGATAATATTTAGATAATAATTAAGAGCTGGTTTGTTTGGACTACAAAGGTTTGACTATGCTGTCAGGCATTCTCAGACTTTGTAGTTGTTTTGCTGGTTTCAGCAAAACCGTTTCAGCTAGTTTCTGATCTTGGAAGTGACAGCGCTGTCACATCCTGGGCCTTGTGGTGTTTCTGGTGCTGAGTCACCACTGTGAAGCTGAAAATGAGGTTCAAAGAAAGCCAAGCCTTTCCAGATGGCCTGTGAATCTTGGACCTCCCACCTGCAACTCCCTGATGCCTTTAATACTCTTTCTTGGTGGAACCTGTTGTTCTACAGCTTGAAAAGAAAACAAAAGAAAAAACAAAAAGACCTCTTTGACTTTTGTTTTCTCACCCCCTTCTCTTCTTTTCCAAGAGAAAAAACCTTTTAGGGCATATGTGACCATATGGAGCTGGCCCCTGGCCCCTATTGGATAGGAAATTGAATGGAATGTGTCATTTGTAAACTGTCTGAACAAGAAAAGAATTTGTTTACCTTTTTAAGACAAGTGATTTAAATTCTACTTCAATTTAACCTCTATGCACGCAGTTCCCCATTTTTCTTCTTATCCTTAATTTAACATGTTACCCATGGAATGACTGTTATAATTAGATCTTCCCATTTCTCTTATAGACATTAATTTTCCCACTCATCTGTTTCTGGGGGAACTTCTGTTTCCAGAAACATGTTTACAGTATTTCTCAGTGGCCTGCAGATTTTCACTAAATATTTGGAGGCTTGACTCCTTCAAATCTCTTAAAAATGAATCGAAATATAAAATAACCACATATACCTGTGTACACACGTATATGCACACATATCCTTTGAATTTTGGGGGGTCTTGCATGCTACTTGTAGACTGTTGTATAAGTCAGGAAGGATTCCTCCTTATCATGGTTCAATATAAATACTGATCTCAGCTTCCTTAAGTTGTTTAGACTGCTTCATCTTCATCAACAAAAATGAACAAACGGTTGTATCATCTAGCTGGAGAAAATGGGATAGCATTTGTAATAAAATAATCATGTATCTGTAACCATTATTTGCACAATCATGGCCTGTGGGGTGTAAACAAAACAAAAATCTTAGTTTTTTCTCTCATCATCACTTTAAATTTTTTCAGTGGTAAAGTTTTTTCTTTTTCTTACCACAGAAAAAAAATTACCAGCTGCTACAGACTTTCCTTATCACTTTTAGGTAATAATAAGTTATAGGATCACCTCTAAGTTCAAAATCAGTTTTAATTGTCTAATAAAAACTATCTAGTCAATGTATTAATCTTCCTTTTAATCTTCATTTATCTTGTACGAGCTGCAGGGAGAATCTGTTGTCCGTGGGATGGAATGTGCTTCTTATCCTCCCAGGCTGAATCAAGAATGGGAGCATGGGAGGAGGCATGGAAGTTCTTTCTTGGCTGGTCTATTGTCAGAGTGGCTTTGGGTCCTCTGGTCTTGGCAAATGTTTGATGCTGACACTCCTCCTGGTGGGGCTCCTGCACTGCCCCTGCGACTGCCCCTCCTGGGACATGGATGAAGGACTCTTTCCTCCAGCTGTTTCTCCCCATAAGCCTCTGCTTTCCTGGGGCTTTACTCTATACTGACTCTCTCTGTTGGAGTTCCATTACTCTTCTAGGTCCTCTTGGACAGGATTCAAAGCAGTTCCAGGTCAACTCCAAGCATCTAGAGTACATCTGGGCCATAGGAAAAATCTCGTGGGTCCTTTGCACTGACAAACTCTGGATGCACAGGATCCCACCCCAGCCCTCTGCTGGCTATCACAGCCCATTTAACTTGCTCAGGGCATGAGTCAGACACTGGTCCATTGTGTTCCAAAAAATAAAAATCAAGGTCTCCAAGTCGTTTCATTAATGTTCCCTGTCTAGAATGTGGGAAAGAGAGAAGCAAGCCAAACCCCTTCCATTTTCTCCAAGGAAAAACACTTTACGAGACTATTTTCTCGAAAGAAGACCTTATTACATCCTGTCTCTTCTCCTTCTTATACCCACAATGTGAATGAGAGTCAAGTATTAGACCGTTCTTCAGTTTGGTGTTTGCAGGCTATCGCTTCTTAGAGCCTAGGTCAAATTTTCAATTTCACATCCTGAGAGATATTGCTTGGTACAGCTAGGATACAGGTTTGCCTGCATGTGACTGAGGTGAAAATAGGTTCATAAGATGGAATTTTTGTTTCTCTTATTTAAAACTCCAAGCTGGCGTGTTGGCTCCATTCATCAGGGAATTCAGAGTTTCAGGCTTCTTCATTCTTGTTAGTCTGACATTCCAAGGTGCTTTCCTCATCCACATCATCCAGGATAGTAACTATGTCTTCACTTCAGCAAGGGGGAGGGGAACAAGGAAAGAGAAGGCATATCCTTCCTTTAGCATGAACCAGAAATTGCCCAGATCACTTCATTCACATCCCATTGGCCAGCATCCAATTCACCTGGCTGCACCAGGGATTAGGAAATATGGTCTTTATTCTAGGCAGCCATGCAGGCCAGTTAAAAATTCTCTTACTATGGAAAAAATGGTAGAATGCATATTATGGTTCTACTAGCAGCCTCTGCCACCCATTCAACAAGTATTAACTGAGTATAAGTAATCAATCATGGGATGTGAAATAAACTTTTACTTTAGAAGATTTGAAACTACACTTATTTAAATTTCTTCTTAATTTCACTCATATTATTTTTAAAATTTTCATTTTAAAGGGAATCCAAGGTCCTATTGGTCCACCTGTTCCACAAGGGCCCCCAGGACAAGGCTCACCTGGTCCCAAGGTAAACTTTCTAAATGAGAGAAGAGTTTAATCTACCTATATTCTGACTGTCGTTTTCTGGTCAGTGCCAGTGCATTTGGAAGGCAGCAGAGGAAATGAACTTAAAAATGAGAGATCTCTATTTAATGTAAATGTACTAGCATTCCTAATGGTTTAGAAAATGTTATATGTATTCTTTATGCTCTTAGAAGCTTTTACATTCATCCCTCAGTATCTGCTGGAAGGTTGATTCCAGCACTACCACCCCTTCCCTATACCAAAAGCTGAGGATGCTCAAGTCCTTTATATAAATGGTGTAGGATTTGCATATAACCTACTCACATCCTCCTGTATTTTAAAAATCATCTCTAGATAACTGCTAATACCAAGTACAATGTAAATGCTATGTAAATATCTGCCAGCATGCAGCAAATTCAGGTCTTTCTTTTGGATATTTCTGGAATATTTTTCCTTGAATATTTTCCATCCAAGATTGGTTGAATCTTCAGCCGAGTCCAAGCTCATACCACTTGCTGCG
Source organism: Phocoena sinus (assembly GCF_008692025.1). NCBI lineage: Eukaryota > Metazoa > Chordata > Mammalia > Artiodactyla > Phocoenidae > Phocoena > Phocoena sinus. The sequence goes on along the minus strand of NC_045771.1, from coordinate 61,697,531 downwards.
CTACAGGCCAGTAAGTCAAGAGACACAGTGCAGGGGAGAGGAAAAGCAGCAAAACAGAAGATGGCATACTAATGTTCTAAGGGAACCATCTTAATTTGGGGTAGAATTCAAGTTTCTTTTATGCTAGGGAAGGGGGAAGCAGGAGGGAGTTAAGATCAAGAAGAGAAGGACGACCACAGATATCTGGGCGCCAGCAAGGGTCCGAGGGGTGTTCTGAAAACATTTTGTTCTTGGTTAGTTGACTTCAGTTGACCTGAGTCTGTTCCTGATGTTCCTATAAAATCTTGATAAGACAATCGTTTATTTTTGTTCATACTTCCTTATCTCCTCATGGGAGGTAAGTTTTGAGTCAGGGACTGTTTGCACAAATCTTAAACCTGAGTCCCCTTCAGTGATTAACATGTCTACAGCAGGCTGAACAGAGGCTTAATGACTCATGAGGGTAGTAAGCAGCAGAACAGATAGGTACAATAATGGAGTCAGAGATGCCAAGCTCCTATAAACAAGAGGCAGCGGTGGAGGGGGATCTTAGTTCCTGAAGAACAACTCAGGGATATTCATCAGATTGTTATGTCTGTCCCTTATGGAGGGAACTAGTACTCTGTTTTATCGCTGAACTATTGTCATTACTTTTTTTGTTTAACTCTCTTCCTTTGTTTTTGTTTGTTTGTTTGTTTGTGTTTTGCAGTATGCTGGCCTCTCCACTGCTGTGGCCTCTCCCGTTGCGGAGCACAGGCTCCGGACGCGCAGGCTCAGCGGCCATGGCTCACCGGGCCCGGCCGCTCTGCGGCACATGGGATCTTCCTAGACCGGGTGCACGGACCCGTGTCCCCCCGCATCGGCAGGCGACTCTCAACCACTGCCCCATCAGGGAAGCCCTCTTCCTTTGTTTTTGCATTCCCTCGTTTCACTAATTAGTAACTGCCTGTGCCTGTTCCTTAGAACTCAGGGAAGGCCCAGGAAATTAAAGCCATTTTCTACAAGCGGGAAATGGAGGGGCTTTTGTACCTGGGAGGGCCTCACGGGGTCCTACTCGATTTCAATCCCCCTTTTCTTCTATACTACTCAATTCTAAGGGGAACAGGGCAGATAAGAAATGGAATAAAGTTTTGGATAGAGAGGTTAATCACAAACTCAACAGAGGAACTCAATTTTATGGGGACTCAGTTTCAAATCCACAGACAGAGAACCGGTGGCTACCAAGGTGGCAGACTATATTTACACCATCTTAATTTACTGCTTTTATTACTTTTACTTGTGAGACCCTGTTCTAGAAACTCAAGCAGTAATAGCAGTAGAGGTTACCTGTGGGCTGGCTAGTTTTCATTCCCACAATAGGGTCCAACAGCCAAAAACGTTTAGTTAAAGATATGGAAGTCAGAGGGGCTTCCCTGGTGGCACAGTGGTTGAGAATCCGCCTGCCAATGCAGGGACACGGGTTCCAGCCCTGGCCTGGGAAGATCCCACATGCCGCAGAGCAACTAAGCCCGTGCGCCACAACTACTGAGCCTGCGCTCTAGAGCCCACGCACCGCAACTACTGAAGCCCATGCGCCTAGAGCCCGTGCTCCACAAGAGAAGTCACCGCAATGAGAAGCCCATGCACTGCAACGAAGAGTAGCCCCCACTTGCCGCAACTAGAGAAACCCTGCGTGCAGCAACAAAGAACCAATGCAGCCAAAAATAAATAAATAAATTTCTAAAAATAAAAATATAAAGATATGGAGTCAGAAATAACCTGGCAAATAAAAATTTTTCTATGAACTTGGAAGCATATTACCTTCTAAATTAGAATTATTATTTATCCCTTGGGGAGAGTCATGACACTTACTTAACCAGCTGTCCTTAATGTTGCTTCAAAGAATCACTGATCATCGTTAAATAAATACTCCTCTGAAAGTACTCCCTTTCAGTAGATTCCTTCGAGAGTCCCATGTGAGAAGTAGCTCAAGAGAATACAGTTAAAGTCCTTGAGATTTCTGATTTGAGCTCAATGGTGAAAGCTCAAGTTGTTCTCTCTGGTTATGATTACTGCTTTTGATCAGCAGTAACCTTGGCTTCTCATGTGTCAATTTAGTTACTCTGGAATATACTGCCTATCTTTTCCAAATATATATATATATATATATATATATATATATATATTTGCCTGAAATATATTTATATTTGAATAGATACATGCACATATACACACACATACGTGAATAGAGCATATGAAACTCAGTTTTTATCTTACTTTGCTGGTATGTTTTGCTCTTAGGAGATCAAAGGTAGGTACATATTATTTTTACTTTGCTGCTATATTCAAATACTCTTCAAATACTCTTACCTCATTAGGGAGAAGTCGGCCAGATAGGACCTACAGATCCTAGAGGACCAGTGGGACTTGGAGTGCACGGTCCAAAGGTGGGTTGTCTAAGCTGCTTGGAAAGCATTTATGTAATATTATGTAAGTTTCATTTATATCCAAATGCATACATATCATGTATGTATCATCTGTTATTTCATCAGAGTCTGATGCTTAACTTGTATTAAGAAAAACCAAAATCTTAGTTTATTTTAGTGATGACTGTTTATGTTTTTATTTATTTATTAGCACTAGAGGTCCTCTTTCAGCACAGACTGATTCTTTAAGAACATTATTGCCTGCCATATTATAGAAGCATAGGAGAATTTCAGTAAAGTTTATTTCCCCCCTTTTGTTTTGTAGCCGGCTCCTTCTCATCCTTCAGATCTCAGCTCAAAAGTTACTTCCTCAAAATTCATTTCCTAAATATAAAGTAAGCCCACCCCACTACTGTTACCCCAGACTGTTATTTAAAAGCACACTGTTTGTTTCCCTTGCTTTTTACCACTTACCTCAACTTGCATGTTTTTTGAATTACTTTTCATCTTACTACACCCTTTAGAAATGCACTGCCCAGTATGGCAGCCTCTAGCCACAAGTGGTTACTGAATACTTGACATGTGGCTGGTATAAACTGAGGTGTGCTGTAAATGTACTATACACTCTGGATTACAAAGCCTGGTACAAAAAAAAAAAAATGCAAACTATATGATTAATACATTTGTATATTGATTACATACTGAAATGGCAAAATTTCAGTTGTATTAAAGTAAAATATATTATTAGAATTGTACTTATCTGTTTCTTCTAATGTTGTAAATGTGGCTGTTAATAATATAATTACATATATGGCTTGCTTTATATTCTATTGGACAGTGGTACCCCACTGGGGCAGGGATTTTGTTTCCTTTTCTTCTTCTTTGTTACTGAATCCTCAGTTTGGGGGACAAAATAGGTACTCAATAAGTGCTGTTGAATAAATAAATGAATCCTTATTTTACCCTTCACAATTTCTATAACTCGTCCTGAAGGCATATAGAATCTGGCAAGCCATGCTGAGCGTTGAAATCCATCATTGTTCTGCTGTCATTGACATGATTCTTATGAGAATTGGGTATTAGAAGAATATGTAAGACACAGGTCTAAAACAAATATACATTTTACATATATATAAACATTTAATTGCAAGAGACACAAAATGTACTAATATAGTGATCATAGCTGCCATTTATGGAATGATTTTGATGTGTCACACAATGTGCTAAGTGCTAAATATGCTAAGTACATATATGTGTGTACATACATATATATACTATATTTGTCTATACATGTCTATAGTATGTATATATGTATATATACATACTATGTCATCTAATGCCAATTTCAGAGAGGCCATATAGAGTAACAAGGCTACTAGGCAGTTAGACTACCTAAGTTCAAATCCCACTCTTGCACTAGATGGATATATAATCTTAAGCTTCTCTCATTTAGAAAAATGAAATACTTAAAATATACTCAGTACTATAGAGAATAACAAAGAACACCCATGTATTCCACACCCAGCTTTATCAAATATCAACATTTTGCCACATGTATTCTAGAATTTTTTTAAGAAGAAGCATTACAGATATAGCTGAAGGCCTCTGCCTGTGCTCCCCAATCCTATTGCCCTCCCTTCCCTCCCCAGATGTAACCATTATCATGAATTTGGTGTTTATCATTCTTTTGAAGTTTTTTATAATTTTCCCATATGTTTTTATGCATAAGCCGTATATTGCTTTTTTTGTATTCTTGAACTTTACATAATATATCATTCTGCAATATATTTATACTCAGCCTTAGTTATTTGTGTTTTTATATGCCTTTAATCATTCAGTTTAATTATTTTATGATACTATATTGTATGAGAATACCTCATTTAAAATTTATGCTTTCCTCTTGATGGACATTTAAATTGCTTTCCATTTTGTGCATTTGCCAACAATGCTGCCATAAACATTCTCTGGGTTTCCTCTTTTGTAAGGATACAAGTTTCTCTCATTAGCAGGATTGGAAGATCACAGAGTATGCAAGTTTTCAATTTTGATACTGTGAAAATCCTGCCCAAAATAAACAATGGGTAAAATGTTTGGACCAGATTACCCTCCTTCCAGCAACAGGTTAAAATGCTCTTTTCTCTACATTCTTGCCAGTATGAAGCATGTAAAAATACATCTCATTGGTTCAGTTTTTATTCCTTGATAACTAACTGAATAGTTTTTGTGTGCTTAATGGACCTCGGTTTTTCTCTTTTGTAAATTCCTGTAGATACTGATTTTTTTTTTGTTTTTGATGTTGGGTGTTCCTTTCTTATTAATTAATAGTTCTTTATATATCTGGATAATAGTCCTTTGTCATTTGGGTTGCAAATCTCTGAGGCTATGGTTTGTCTTTTTCACTTAGAGTACTTTTCAGCATATACAATAGAAGTTTAGATTTGATGTGTTTCTATCCCTTTATGGTTTGGGCTTTTGGAATATTATTTAAAAACGTTTCTTGATCCAAAGTCATAATATATTCTTATGTATTTTCTTCTGAAAAATTTCATGTTTTACTTTTTAAATTTAGGTCTTTAATACACTTGGAATTTATTTTTGTGGATAGGGCAATGTAGGGAGTCTATTTTTTTCCCCATATGGATAACCAAATATCCCAGCATCAGTTATTAAGTAGCCCATCTTTGCCACACTGATTTGTAATACCTCCTATGTCATATATCAAGTTTCTATATTTGTGAGGATCAGTGCCTGAGTTCTCTATTCTGCTCCATTTTTCTATTTATATCTCTCAGTGCTATTACCTCTGTCTTGATTATGATAGATTTATAATGTTTTATCATCCACAGAGAAAATACTCTCATCTTCTTCCCTGGTTATTCTTAATTCTAACCATATACATTTTAGAATTGGCTTGTCAAATTTGACAAATATCCTGTTGGAGTTTTGAAATTGCATTGAATCTTTGGATTAAATATTGAGTCTTTCAAACCACAGAGTAAACCTCTCTACCTTTTTTAGGAAAATATTTGTCATTTTATCCGTAAAGATCTTCTACTTTTTTAGTTAAAAAGGTACCTTGGAGAAATTTTTGCAATTGTGAATTGTTTTTTTTCTGTACCTTCCAATTAACTGTAACAGGTGTATAGGAAAAGTATTGTTTTGTTATTGTCTTGTTTTGTTTTGGTATATTAATTTTTGTATCCAGCCAGCTGATAAAATCTCTTATTTCTAATTGTTTGTAAAGGCTCTTGCTTTTCTACTCCCTGTATACATAAGCATACTGTCTGAAAATAAAAACAATTTTGCCTCTTCCTTTTTAGTTCTTTTTCTTATTCACTTTTTATCATTTTACACTGCTAGGGTCTCCAGTGCAACGTTTAAAGGAAGTGACTTCAGAGGACATGCTCTTAAAATTTCACTTTTAAGTGTGATATTTGCTGTAGGTTTTTTTTTTTTTTAATAAAAATTTATTTATTTATTTATGGCCGCATTGGGTCTTCGTTGCCGCGTGTGGGCTTTCTCTAGTTGCCGTGAGTGGGGGCTACTCTTCGTTGCGGTGCGTGGGCTTCTCATTGCAGTGGCTTCTCTTGCTGTGAAGCATGGGCTCTATGTTGTGATCTATACGTTTGTTTCACAACATAATGTCTTTGGCTACTTTTGAGATTTTTCTCTCTAGCACTGGTTTTGAGCCATGAGATTATAATGTGCCTTAGTTCAGTTTTCTTCATATTTCTTGTGTTTGGGTTTCATTGATCTTCTCGGATCTACGAGTTACTGATTTCATCAAATTTTGAAAATATTAGGTTAGCATATCTTGAAATATTTCCTATCCTCAGCCTTCACCCAGGAAATTCCCACTTAAGTTTAAATGCTTGGAGTTTTCTCACAGTTCACAGATGCTCTGCTCATTCTAATTCAGTCTCTTTTCTCTGTGTGTTTCATTTATTATTGCTATATCTTTCAGATTGCTTATCTTTTCTTCTGTGATGTCTAATCTGCTTTTAATTCTATCCAGTGTATTTTTATCTCATACTTTGCAATTTTCAACTCTAGCAGTTCAATTTATGTCCTTCTATATCTTTCATATCTCTGTTTAACAAGTTTTAACTTTCCTTTAGTTTCTTGAACATATGGAATGCAGTATAGTAACTGTTTTAATGTTCTTATATACGAATTCTATCACCTGTGTCATTTTCTATGTCAAGTTTTTGCAGCTTTCTTTAATCCCTGATCATTTTTGATTAGCTACCAAACATTGTGAATTTTACCTTTTTAGGTGTTAGATATTTTTGTATTCGTATAAGTATTTTTGTGCTTTGTTCTTAGATGCTTCTATACTACTTGAAAACAGTTTGAGCATTCTGGTCTTGCTGTTAAGCTTTATTAGGGGACAAAAGCAGCATTTAGTCTGGGGTTAATTTTTCCCCACTACTGAGGCATGACCCTTTTTAGAACTCTAATCTATGCCCTCAGCACTGAGAAGTTTTCTTTCTTGCCACTGGGAGCAGGCACTGTATCTCTCCTGCTGTCAGTTCTCTCTGATCCTTGAAACTGGTTGTTTTCTTGGCCTTGGGTAGTTTCTTCACTCTGTGCTGAACAGTATTCAGCTAAATACTCAAGGTGGATGCACAGCAGATCTTCATAGTTCTCACCATGGCATCCTTCCTCTCTGGTAATCTATTGTGTGAATTTTTGATACCTTGGCTTACCCAGACTCCTACCTTTGTCTCCTTAAATTAGAAAGACTTCTGATGTTTCCCTGGGTTCTCTCTCCCTGCACCATGGCCTGGGAACTTTACCCAAACAGTAAACTTGGGAAATTGTAATTTTCACCTATTTTGTTTCCCCTCTCTCAGGAATTATTAACCTTCATTACTTAGTGTCTAATGTCTTGAAAGTCATTGTTTCATATATTTTGTCTGCTTTTTTAGTTGCATCAGATGGGAAATTAAATCTAGTCCCTACTGCTCCATTTTGACGAGAACCTTAAGTTACATCCTTTTTCTTAGGTAGACTGGTCTGTGATTTTTGTTTTCTTATCTTGTATGACTTTTTAAATCAAAGTTTTATTAGCCTCATAAATAAATTGGGTAGACTTCCCTCTTTTTCTATTTTCAGAACTATTTGTATAAGAGAGGGAATATCTCTTCTTCAGATGTTTAAAAATTTGGTAAGGTTTGATTATAAAACAAAGTCTGTGATCTGGGAGGGAGAGGAAGTTCCAGACTTGCAATTACTGATTCAATTTATTTAATGGTTGGTTTATTTAGTTTGTTCATTCCTTCTTATATCATTTATGTAATTTATATTTTTCTTGATTATCCATTTATTAATATTTCTAATATATTTGAAATTGTCACAGAAATTTTCTATGATCAAAAAAAGTTACTATGTATATAATTATATTCACCTTTCATTCCTAATACTGTTTTTTATGACTTTTCTTTTTAATATTAATCATTACTGTTAGAAGTTTATTTTCTGAGTATTTTTAAGTATTACCTTTAATTTTGTTACACTTCTTGCTTTTTGCTTGCAAGTTTATTATTTTCCTGCTGTCATCTTTATTATATCTTTCTATTTATTTTTAGGTTCACTGTGCTTTTCACTAGTTTTTATAATTTAGCTGAAATGACTTTCAATTATTTTCGATATATTTTGCTCTTAATAAATGCAGTAAGGACACTTGTATACTGTTTTAAAGTAGCATGTGTTTTCTCTGAACATTTTAAAGGACTTGTTCTTAATCACAAATTAACTGGAAAGTGAGTAGAATTATTGAATATTAGACTTGGAAGCAACGTTTGGGCCCCAATGTTTTTATTTCATTTTTTTTTTTTTTTTTTTTTGTGGTACGCGGGCCTCTCATTGTTGTGGCCTCTCCCATTGCGGAGCACAGGCTCCGGACGCACAAGCTCAGAGGCCATGGCTCACGGGCCCAGCCACTCTGCGGCATGTGGGATCTTCCCGGACCGGGGCACGAACCCGTGTCCCCTGCATCGGCAGGCGGACTCTCAACCACTGCGCCACCAGGGAAGCCCTATTTCATTTTTATATTAGTTTTTTTTTCAGGATTGCTGTCACAAATTACCACAAACTGTGGCTTAACATAATAGAAATTTATTGTCTCACAGTTCTGGAGGCTAGAAGTAAAAAATCAAGGTGTCTGCAGGGCCATACTTCCTCCAAAACCTATAAGGAATCTTTCCTTGCCTCTCGGCCTCTGGTGGTGGCCAATCCTTGGAATTCCTTGGCCTGCAGCTATATCACTCTAATCTTGGCTTCTGTTTTCACGTGGGGTTCTCCATATGTGCCTGTCTTCACATTATGTTTTCCTCCTATAAGGACACCACTCACATTGGACTAGGATCTGCCCTAGTTACCTCATCTTAACTTGATTACATCTTAACTTGATTACAAAATAAGGTCCGTTCACAGGTGCCAAGGGTTAAGACTTTAACATATCTTTTGGGGGAGGGGGCTGGTCACAATTTAACCCATAACAAACAACATAACCCAAAACTGAGACCCAGAGAGGTTAAGGAACTTGCCCAAGGCCAAATAGTTTAATGACTATTAATTACTATTCAGATTTCCCTGCTCATAGGCTTTTCTCAGGTATTACAAGATGTGACCAATTTCGAATACCTCAAAGGGGAGTTCCATGATAAATATGAACTTCTGGGAAATAAAAATCTTTGCTCATCCACGGGCTCCCAGGGCAGCCAGGAGTACCGGGAGAAAAAGGAGCTACAGGGAAGAAGGTAACACTGCTTTTCATATTATTGGTGTAAAACTATTGAACCACACTGTATCTTGGTCCTGCAGAAGCTCAAATTAAACCATTTAAGACAAACTTAGTCCTTTTCAAGAAAAAAAAAAATCCCACCAACTCTTAATTTCCTTTTCTCTTAGTTCAGATAAAAGAGCGCCAATTCAAAGCCTGAGTAGTAGCTCACACCCTCTGTCTTCTCTCTGGTATTTTGGCCATGGTATCCTCCAGTGACCTAGTCCCTTTGGGATTCCTAGAAAGCACTTTTATTTAAACTTACAGAAAAACACTTTTTTTTTTTCCCCCTCCAAAAGGAGTCTGTAAATGCATTCAGGAAGTAAGGCTACTATAAAGATTTCCTGAAGTACTTTGAGTTGACATTTGAAATACTCATTTTTCAATATAAGTAGTGGAAAACAGCAGATGGAAAGGCTGAAGGTCTTTCTTGTTTTTTAAAAAAACAAACCACCAAATCTGAATGAAGAGCCAAAAGAAAGTGAGCTTATTGCTTTGGCAATTGGCTGGGAAACTGGACTTTTTCATGGTATTTCAGCTGCTCTGAGCTAAACTGGAGTTTGATATGAATTTATTCAAGTTGGTAAACTTCCAACTTAATTTTGAGACTACAGTGAAGGTCTGGTCTGTACTGGAGGATTTCAGCAGAGACTACTGGCTGTAAGAAGAGACAAGGTGGGTGTATACATACTGTCTAGGGAGGGTCAGCTAAGACATCAGTGCCATTTCCTCTAGGGTGAAGCGGGGCTTCCAGAAGCAAGAGACCCTGAAGGACCACCTGGAAAAGGACAACCTGGCCTCAAGGTATGGAATTGACAGTGGTAGGGGGAGGGAAGCAGACTGCCTGAGTTCTGGTCCTTATACTAAGGAGCCATCTTAGGAGAAATTTGATGTTATTCTTGCTATGTCAAAGGTGTTTACTTCTGGCTTAAAATTATGGATACCAGCTTTTGAACTTTTGTAATACAGCAAGTATGTATTATTCATTTTCATTTTCCTACCATCTGTCATTAAGTCCCAGCTTAGAGGAAGAGTTCAACACATTTTCTTACTAAACAGCCAAATTGACATTCAAAAAACACATAGTAAGGGAAAAGAAGACTTGAGATACATCAGTGAGACGTCAAAGTCCATAAATTTTTTTCAAATATGTATATAATCTCACAGAGTAATAAGAAATATAACCTTATTAAGTGGTACTTTCACAACATGGAATATATTTATTTTATACATTGTAGAAGTGCTAGTTGAATAACATCTTTATATGTCAAGATGAAAATATCCAAATTCATCAATAAGACCATTAGTGACATTATCTATAGCCTCTAAGGTGTCAGATGTTCCTGCATTTCTTATGTGCGGTCATCAATGACCATATAAAGATTCTGAAGAATTATATATGAGTAAAGTAAAAATAAAATCCATATACTTATTAGTGTTCTGTTTATAATTCTATTAAAATAGTAATTGATAGCTTAGATGTCTACGCCTTGAGAAAATATTGGCTAAAATTGAGTTGTTAACCTTAAATGTGAAAAACTGAAATATATTTGTAGAATTTCAAACATTTTAAATAATTGATTAACCAGACTCTGAGATCTATTTTTGGTGGGGTGGGAAGTAGGGAGTAAAAATATGAACAGAGAATCCCTTTTCAACATGATGCAAAAAATACTTTTAGAAATGATTGCCTATTAACATTCATGAGAACTAACATTTTCTTGAATATACTTTTGGAAAACAGACCCTTGGAGTTATAACTGAAGCCGTGGGAATGAATGATAGCTCTGAGAAAGAGAGCTAAAGTTTGAATCCCACATTTTACAGTAGCTGGAGCAAGAATATTCACAACAGCATGAAGATAGGCAGAATGCACAGCAGTACCATGTTAGAGAAACCAAGGAGAAAGGCTTTCAAGAGGAAAGCAATGGGTGGTGTCAAATAGACCAGCAGAGCAAGGAGAATATGCACTGCCTGGATTTGTGGCTTTAAGGTGATTCGGGGCTTACGGAAGGCTAATGGAGAAGAGTGGTAGGAATATGTTACATATCCAAGGTATGTTATGGTTCAGTGTTGGCACTTTTAATAATAGTTGGATTCTTACTGTTGGCTTCTGGGATGATTTAGGTCAATAGTTCAATTTGGTAGTTAATGGGAGAAAATAAATAGTTGTGGGTAGATTTCATTTCTGTTGGCATTAATAATGATACAATAAGTTATATTCAATATTTGGACATTCAACAGGTATTTTTTAAATTTCCTGTGTCACTACTCTCGATTAGTATGCATATTAGGGAGTTCTTTGCATGTCCGTGGATTCTACAGGTCACCTTTTCTTCTTAGTGAAGTGTCTGCATTGCCGATGAGCTTGGTATAGTCCAGTGGTTCTCAAGGTGCAGTCCCTGGAACAGCAGCACCTGATGCTGCTGTCAGAAATGTAAATTATTGGACCCCAATCCAGACCTATTAAATCATAAACTCTGGATGTGGGCCCAGCAATCTCCAGGTGATTCTGATGCATGCTTAGGTTTGAAAACTGGAAAACTGTGGTAGAGTCATTTATGTCATATATATTGAATGGCCTTGGCTACAAACCCCGAGGAGTTCTTTCACCGAGCTAGGCACAAACTTAGGTATGGTGCCTTGCAGTTGAACCCTAGTGTAAGGATAGTTCTGGAATTCTCTGAGGCTTCTGGCTGAAGGTAATACAATTCTTTGGGGGTAGCATTTGTGTATACAACCCTGCTGGGGAACACTAGGCAATTTCTAGCTCTGCACCAGGTTAATGCTCACTCATCTTTCTACCAGTTGAGTTATTGGCCTCCTTTGGGAGAAAGAACTAGACTCTCCACTGAGGAAGAAACAAGGCTGGATTTTTAAAATGTCTTATTTTATGTTTTAAAACTGAAATAGCACAGAAGCTGAAAAACGGCATGACAAATCATTTCTTTTCTGAAACTGACTGTCTGAAAATCATCTGTTAATAGACCAAGGGGGCAAAAAAAACTGTAAAGTCAAATCGAAGGCCCCAAAGGAAGATACTGAACATAGAGTTTAGAAAATACTAAATCATACTGAATAAATGAAGACTTAACAATTCTGAAGTCATCCAATCTGCTCAGGAACATTGACAAACCCTGTGCAGCTGAGCTGGGCTTGGGGAACATCACTTTAAAGTAGGTATTCATTGAGAATCTGGCCATGATATAACATTAAGGAGGGTCTGTTCACAGAACAACTATATTTTTATTATAATTTGTGTCAGGGTGATGGAGGAAAGAAAGGGAGCAAAGGAAATCAAGGACAGAGGGGATTTCCAGGGCCCGAAGGACCGAAGGTATGTTTCTTATATTCTCATTTATGCTTTGGGGAGATTGTAATTGTGCCTGGTTTTAATGGAATATTAGATTTCCACTGTTTTCCTCTCAACAAATACAAAACAAAAGCCCCCGAATGAAAAAGGCTTTAGAAACCACACTATTTCAGACCATAATAGAATGGAATAAAGAGATTGCATAAAACATGTGATCTTCATTGAAATATTTATTCTGCTAGGAGAGAATCTGTGTGTCAGTCCTCTCTAGTAACAGCAAAATATTCAGTAGTTGGGATAAAGTTAGGACCATAGAAGGTATCAATTCTCTATCATCTTGTTTTGTGGAATAAGAACAAAAAAGTCCCAGACTGAGGGCTTCCCTGGTGGCGCAGTGGTTGAGAGTCCGCCTGCCAATGCAGGGGACACAGCTTCGTGCCCCGGTCCGGGAAGATCCCACATGGTGCGTAGCAGCGGGGCCCGTGAGCCATGGCCGCTGGGCCTGCACGTCAGGAGCCTGTGCTCCATAGCGGGAGAGGCCACAGCAGTGAGAGGCCCACGTACCGCAAAACAAACAAACAAACAAACAAAAGAAGTCCCAGACTGAGCGGCAATGCAGTAAAGGATGAAGAGCAGTGCTTCAGAAGGCAGGAGAGTGGGGTTCTCGTCCTGCCCCAGCCCGGAACTTTTGGGGGCCAGTCAACTTCAATCGTAGAAGGAAAAGAGTAATAGTGTCTATTTCACAGGGTTGTTGTGAAGACCTAAAAGAGTGAATAAAGAACTCAGCATGGTTCCTGGCACATTGTAAGTGTTCAATACATGGAGTTATTCAGACAGGAAAAAATCAATATGTGAAATGGAAAGTAGGGCCTATATGTCCTGATAAACTGCCCGAGACAGGGTGCTGAGGAAGAAGTAAGGAAATTGTGAAGCAAGAAATTAGATACGTGTCCTGACTAAGCAGGAGAGAATATTGAGGTCATCTGGATGTGTTCAGGGCTCTAGGAAGATGCTAATTGTAAGAAAGAAACAGGGAGTCTGTTCAAGGACCAGACTATTAAAGAAAAACTTAAAAAAAAAAAAAGGGTACCAGCAAGATACGAGCAGGTATAAAAAAAAAGGCATCCCCTATAGACCAGTAATTCTTGAACTTCCGTGTCATCAGTATTGCCTGGGAGCTTGTTACAAACCCCTATTTCTTGGTGCCATGCCTAGAGATCTGGATTTAGTATGTGGGTGGGTCCCAAGAATCTGCATTTCCTAAATAAGTGTCTTCTGCCACAGGCAGTTCAAGGAGCACATGATGAGAAAAGCCATTATATAGGAAATGTGTTGGATTAGTATTAACAACAGTGATTACTCTATGTCTTAGTTACGCTGACTCAACGTGAATATTTTTCTGTATTTTGAAAGAAAGTTTTTTTCTGATAAAGAATTGCCATATTTCAAAACATACACCTAAATAAGGGTCTTTAAAAGAATTGCATACTTTCTATGTATACAGTTTTGTATTTAAAAGTAATTGGCTTCTCTTAAAAAAAGAAATAGATTAAATCTAGAAGCATAATTTTGCTTCATCTGGTTTTAGTGAATATTTTAACAGGTTAATGTTTTATCCCTTTGCCATGGGATTGAATAGGGTGGTTATCTGTTGCCAGAACCCTGGCCATGTCCTGTGCCATTGCCATACAGGTTTGGAATTAAGGACTGGCACATACAGGCCTCGGCATCACTTGGCCCCAGCGGCCAGTGTGCTCAGCCTGTTGGTCGTATAATGGAATCAGCACAGTGGGAGGCCTCAGCTGTGAAGATGGAGGTGGCTCAGGGCAGGAGTCATCACCAGTGAGTCTGATTGATAGAGTCCCTCCTGGAGGAAGGAGGAGGACCAAATAGTCAATTCTGTAAGGCAGGAGGAGGCCAATTTTTGGGTAAAGGTACAGTGAGCAAATATTTTTGGCTTTTTGGGCCAAGAAGCAAAATTGAGGATATTATGTGGGCACCTATTTAACAATCATTCAAAAATGTGAAAACCATTTTTAAATGATCGTTATATAGGTGCTGTACAGTAGAAATTAACGCAACATTATAAATCAAACATACTTCAATAAAATAAGTTAAAAAACGAAAGACAATTGCTTTGCACAGTGTTTTAAAGTGCAGTAGTGGTACTTAGAATCATCAGAGGTGCCTCATAAATATTCATATTCCTGGGCCCAGCCCCTAGACCTATTGAAATAAAATCTCCAGGGCTGAAATCCTGGACCCTATATTTTACCAGATTTCTCTAATGATTTCTCTGTTCCCTAAAATTTGAAAATCACTGATCTAGAACCAGGTAGGACAGAGACATTGCTTGTTGTTCCAGACTGAGTCTTTATTGAGACTCATACTGAGACAAAAAAAAAAAAAGAGAGAAATGTTTTAATTTTCCTGTTCAAAATTTCATTTTTTTAAACCATAAACTCTCTACTTTTAATAAGGGACGTGAGATACCACACAATGGAAGACTGATATACTGTGGACCATAAAATAAAATAACAAAGGAAAAAGTTATAAACTAGAAGGAACATTATTTACCTACCAAGTGTACTCAAAAACTTACACTAAAGGTATTTGTTATAATGGAACAAATATTTCCCTCTGAGCTTCCTGGCATACAAATACAAAAGTGAATCACCACGAATTACATGATTTTTATTAGCTAATAAAAGGATGCACAAGAGAGAGAAATTTCCTATTACTCAAGAATTAACTGAATGCATTTATTAAAGGGAGTGAAATTTTAACCATCAATAACTTTAGTAGTGGTTTAACAAAGATGTTCAAATATTTTCACATCGGTCTGTGAAATAGGTCACAATACTTTAAAATGCTAGAAATACATTTTTATATTTTTTAATATAATTCCTGTATATGGTTTCCTTGTTTGACATGTAATGAGTAGTTTGCTCTTTTTTTAGGGTGATCCAGGGATTATGAGCCCTTTTGGGATGCCTGGAACATCAATTCCTGGACCACCCGGGCCAAAGGTATGCATTCTCGGGAATAGCTTTTTTCTTTTACTTGGGTCTTTGGCAGTTGGAGTGGGGAAAAGATTCATGAAACCAGTGAACTAGAATTTCAGTTTTGGAAGAAACCAAAGATATCATATAGCTCAACCCTGATATTTCACAATTAAGCAGATGAAAGGCCAGCAGCAAATTTAAGATTAGAAACCAGATTTCTTGCTCCTGGTCTTGAACTTGTCACTTTACCTTGAACTACCTCCCTTAAATACCTAGACCCTAAAGCATGTAAGAATTTATTGCATTTGTTCAGAATAATCTGCTAATCAGAAAGTCTGGCAGAAAAGAAATCCACTCGGATGTAAGAGCATTCCTGGACGTTTTCACAGTCTAAATATTTGAGTCTAGAGAGCCACCTATTATTTCAGTGGCCTTTCTCTGAACAGTTTAGTAGTCTTTACTGACAGTTTTTATTTGCTTAAGATTTGAAACTCCCCTCAAATACATTAGAAGATGTACTCTCTCAGGATCTGATTCTAATAGATTAAGCCCTTTATAATTGGCCAATGGCTTTTTTGCTCTGTGCCATTATGGTTTCTAAAATCTAAAGCCTGAAACTGTGAACATTATTTGAAAGGTACAGGGAGACAGAGGAGGACCTGAGTTTCCTGGATTTAAAGGAGAACCTGGAATTGCTATTCGAGCACCAAAGGTATCCTTTATTCACGGTCTTCCGTTTTGTTTTGTTTTTTTCCTGTATGTGAGAGAAGTGACAGTAGATTTAATGCATCATAAGTGGATGATTGTGATTGCTCTACTTGAAGCCTCTACGTTGATGAACTGAAGTGTAAGAATACACTATTCCCTTTTTAAAAAATCAAGCTAGCAGATCATTTATTTTTCATAAATGTGGGGGAGGATAGCTCCTCTGGTAAAATGTTTGCTGACTAAACAGTTGATTGAAAATGCTTTTTGTAATATCTTTGATATGAGATTATATGGCCTCTAGCCTCCTTCATTTACTATTAATGGCCAATGTATCTCTTCTATAAAACGTTGTCCAAAAAGTTCGTGTTTGGAAACTTTACTGAATCAGATTTCCCTGCTTTGTTGTCCATCTTTCAGAGTTATTTCAAATGAAAATGCAAATAATTATAGGAGAAGACAGCTTTTAGTAATCAACACTTTTTTTCCATGGCAACAAAGTACCATTTCCCTCCTCACATAAAACCCAGCATCAAGCAAAATTCTACATTCCAAATGTCAACAAGCACATCCCTGTTTATGAGAACAGGCTTTAGGGCTCCATAATCAGCTCTTATTAAATTAGTAGCATGTTGTTATGTAGCTTTGAAGCTGGCTTTAGTTTATCAGATTGTCTCTTCTAGATGAAAGGGTTCAAGTACTAACGTCAGTGATTTTCAAACTTCAAAAAAGAAAACTTAGAACCATCTTTGAAATATAATGCAAAACCTATTATATACTGACATAAGTTGGAGTGGTTCTTTTTGAAGGCTGAGGTAAGATCCTGACCTCTGCTGTTCTTAATCACTTTAAGAGTCCTCCTTCCTAGAGTGATAATCTTCTGGCTTATTTGAGACAGAAGAGGTTTCCAGGATGTGGCATTTTCAAGCTAAAACAGAGAATGCCCTGGGCAAACCAGAACAAGATGGTCATCCTACTGCCCAGACTCTGAGGCACAAAGGAACCCAAGATATGTAAAAATTCTATGGAAAACCAAGTTATGTATGACTCAAGGAAAAAATTCCAAATTTCCTAATGCTAAAACTACAGATATGACCTCAATCAAGAACATTTGGGTGACATTTTTCATATTGTTTGATAACTTCCTGAATCTGTGTATTCCTAGGTCCGTGATTTAAAGTTACTTCTCTCTACTTATACTATTCTTTACGATAGAAAAAATCTAATTAAATGTGCAGCCGGGGTTTAAAAGCTCCACTGGTTTTCTACTGATCATTATTAGGCATCGTTGGTGATAGTATTTAAAGTTATTTGCCTCTTCAATCAATTTTCTAATCCCTTGGCCTCTAATGATACTCTTTCTGCCATTCTTCCCTTGGAGCTCTTGGAGGGTTAAATGTCTGATAAAAGTTTTGGCACGTTAAATTCAGTTTTGTCTATCACTTCAGGGACCTCCCAGGTTGTTCTGAAAGCCCATTTCAAAACACCTGATTACGATTTCTACCCTAATTTCTGTTGAATGAGAGAGACACTTGTGAATCACTCTGCAAGACATTTTCTTGAATCCAATGCAGAAAGACCAAGTGGCAAAATTCCATCCATAGAAATACTGTGAGGCATCCAAAATAAAGATCTAAGCAAGAACACTGCCCTTTCCCCACCCCCATTAGCATCAGAAGTAACAAGCTAACTGAAATTTTTGTAGGAGAGAGGACAAAGATCCCCAGGAAAAAAAATGTTCAAAAACTATGAATGTTTCAATGGCTTTCCCCCCACTCTGGGTGCCAGAGGATAAACAGTAACAGCTGCTGATAATGTGTTATAGGCTTGGAACTTAGAAATGAAAACTGAAAGTGAATTTTGTTACCAATTTTTTTCCTTTCAACTTAACCAGGGAGCACTCACTGCTTTGCTTCCTTGCTGGCCTGCTCCTTATGTAAGCATGCAGAGAAATGGGCATCTTATTTTAGGATCTGTCCCATAGAAAATGTTTAGCATTTTAACCTTAAACATAATTGGAATAGGATAATAAGTTGCTTCTGAGAAGCGACCAGTTCCTTAGTGGGGAATACACCAAAATTCACCTCTCCAGAACAATTTGTTTTTTCTCTGTCATACAACTTTAAGAGATCACCTTGGGTTTTTGTTGACGATAAATAGTACCTTAAGTGTTTATAAGTGGCCACATGTTTTCTGAAGATCATTCTTAAGAACGTTAACCACATAAAGCCAGTCTCTTTGTTTTAATAGGAAATAACAGCTATTGCATTCATGATTTTCAAACTCAATTTAACTTTCTTATTGCTTAAATGGACTGAAGAATTTTTTTTCCCTATCATTCATTCATAGGAGTAGAATCAGGGGCAGTTTTGGGGAGTCAGATTTTGGGCAACACTTTGGCTTGGAATAATGGCAGTTTGATTTCAGTGTTTGCTTGCACATAAAACAAATATTAAGAATCCTGATACTTCTTCCAATCTTGGAAAACAAAGGTCTATTAGTAGAGTTTCCTCCTAATGTGGAAAAACATAAATATTTAAAAACATGAACAGCTCTTTATCAAAATAATTGACGAGAGTTTTAAGAGTTATTGTAAGAGTTGTAAGAGTTATCACAGCAACAGAACGGAATGTGGTATAAATAGAAATGTTTTAAATATAAATGTAGTAGACTTACAATTAATAACTCTTCTCTGGTAAGAGTCTTCCTCTTTTTCTCCATTTTAACTTAGCCAGAAATTTCTCCGAGTTCTATTTGTACACAGAACTCTAATGTTCAAAAGGCAACAATTCTCCTTCCCTATCCTCTATATAGGAGGTCAGTAGTTGCTACTCAAAGTTTTAGATGCCCAAGGTCATCACGGTAAAGCAGTATTTATAACTTTTTCCTAGGTCTCAGGATATGAACCACAAACTCTATGTCCTATTCTTTTATAAAGTGTTTTTTTAAAAATTAATCTGTTTTTAATTTTTATTTGAGCTTATTTATTCCTCACCTAACTTGGGCGCCATTGAGGAAGATAATAGATGTAACATAATAATAGGTAACCTACAGTATCTTATTTTATACTTAAACTTTTACTACATATTCCCCTCTATTCTTCTCACATGATGCTTACTAAATTTTCTCATTTTATACTTCCTGATTTATGATGCATTAAAAATTGGTAATTTTTAAAATTAAAATGTCAGCAACTAGCCCTTTTCTAATGCCCATGAAGTGTGTTTCCTATAGAGGACCTTGTAATGGTTCATATATATTTCCTACACTCATTCCATGGGTAAGACTTATGAGGAGATAAGGAGTTGCCATATTTCCTTCTAAAATTTTTCAAACCGTTCCTTTGCACTTATCAAATCCACCTCTGGCATGTTGAGTTGGTTTTGTGCTTGAGTTTTGCCAGGTGTCTCATAGTTTAGTCTTATGATATCTCCTGGTGTTGGAATTTACCCAGGGTGCCCAAGGCCCTCGGGGACCAGTGGGCGCTCCAGGACTCAAAGGTGACAGCTATCCTGGTGTGGCTGTAAGTGTGGACATTGCTTTTATTTCCTTCCTTCCTCTCTCCCTCTTTTCCACCTTTCCTCCTTCCTCCCTTCCCTTTCCTTCCCTTCCTTTCATCCCTCCCCCTCTCCTTTCCTCCCTCTCTCTCTCCCTTCCTCCCTTTTCTTCTCTTTTTTCTTTCTCCCTCCTTCCTTTCCTTTCCTTTCATCCCTTCCTTCCTTCCTTCCTGAACACTGCACACAACAAGGTTGCTCCAAGGTTGTTCCCTCTCTCCCTTATTATGTCATCCCAGGGTCCTCGAGGATTACCAGGACCCCCTGGACCAAGGGTTTTACACAGAGTGGGAGACACTGAAGCAAAGGTAAGACTTTAAAGTAGGTAACAGTAGCTTTTAAAAATGTACCTTTAGGGGCTTCCCTGGTGGTGCAGTAGTTGAGAGTCCGCCTGCCACTGCAGGGGACATGGGTTCGTGCCCCAGTCTGGGAGGATCCCACATGCCGCAGAGCGGCTGGGCCTGTGAGCCATGGCCGCTGAGCCTGCGCGTCCGGAGCCTGTGCTCCGCAACGGGAGAGGCCACAGCAGTGAGAGGCCTGCGTACCACAAAAAAAAAAAAAAAAAAAGTACCTTTAGTTTGGTAAAGGTGAAAATCTTTATCAGACATGATAGAAGAGGAGAAGCATCTACAGAATTGATCATGTTATTTTTCCTCAACTATGGACTTCCTGGACCTTGTACTCACTTGAACATGTAGATTAACTTTATGGTTTTTGGTAGCAACCCTCACATTCCTTTGCTGCCTTGTCTTCCTGTACCAAGAACAGACTTTGGTTCAGATCCCTCCCCTCTCTGGCCATGCCCCTGCCTAAAGTGCTCTCATTCAATACCATGGCTTTAACCACTATCTGCACACTGATGGCCTCCAAATTTCTATCTTCCCTCCCCTAAGCCCTGCTTTCACATGTCTAGTTTCTTACCATACATCTCCTCTTAGATTTCTCACAGACAACTCTAACCTAACATCCAAAATAAAGCCTTTGATTTTCACTCCATAAGCCTGGAAATGGTGCTACCAAGCACCCTTTGCTCATGCCATGATACCTGAGTCATTCTTGGTCCTTCCTTTCCCTCTCTTCCCTCCCCGTGTAGGCCTATGGTAAATCCCGTCAGTTCTACCTTCAAAATATATCTTGCTTCTGGCTGCTTTTCTCCTGCTGCTTCCATCAGGCAGCCCACCATTATCTCTCACCTGGGCTATTCAAACCTCTTCACTGGTCTTCTCTCTTCCACCTCTGCCCTTCTATTACCTAGCAGGCAAATTGATCTTTTAAAACCATAAATCAGATCACATCCCTTTCCTTCTCAAAAAAAAACCTCTCTAATGGCTTCTCTTTGTACAGAGAACAAACTCCAAGCACTTTCCAGGGCCTCCGGGGCCCTTTACAACTTGGCTGCCGCTCCCGCCCCTTGCTCCCTTGCTGCCCACCTCTAGCCACACTGGCCTGCCCTCCTTCAGCTCATTCCTGCTTCCAGACCTCGGCTTTGTCAGGAGAGCTCCTTCTTCAGGTCTCAAATCTTGCCTCCCTGTCCGCCATACAAAAGGCAATCCTGTCTCCCCACCCGCAACACTGTCACGTCCCCCCGTGTGTTTCTTCCATAGCACGCAGCATTTCTGAAATCATCTTGCTTATCTACTCCTCTGCATACTTCACAAGAGTATAAATTTTCCTGCAGGCCGGCTCTTTGTCGTACTGAATTCTTGGTACCAGAACTAGATGTGCTACCCAGTAGGAACTCTATAACATGTTGAATGAATGGAAAATGAATAATCAGTGTTACCCTACAGAGTGAAATTCTCCTTAGGAATATACCTACTCACTTAGCTTTTCAAATGCTTCCAGGTCATTAGAGAAAGAGGTTGTAAGTGCCTGATGTCAACTTTTCCTCTTGAGTTTTTGGCCTCTGCCCCAGCACTTGGGAGTGCTGACACCTTGATACTGCTTCTGTAGTGTGGCAAGTACCCTTTTTGGCCTCTCCCAGGTAGAATGAAAGACTAGAGACCCATCGCACTCAATTCATCTCTAAAGGAGATCTTGATTCCTGCCCATCTCTGCGTGTTAGGGTAATCAGGAAGGTCAGGGAGACGTGTCTAAAAGTGCTGAGTAGGCTGTGCTGAGGACAGACACCCTATAGGAGCTTTTGTCAAGGTTCTGGCTTGTCTGACTCAGGACAGAATCTGATCCTCATTTGAATTTGGGGATTGAAATATTCTTTTATCTTTAAGGCAAAGTGTCTGTCAAAATGTTAAAATTTAAAAATAGAAAGAGGAACTTCAATATGTAAACCGCATTACTTTCTGCTGAGCAAAACACTGGTAAAAACTTTTGTTTTTACACTAAACATTCCTTTAGTTGTGGAACTAGAAGCTTATTCCTGTTCAAAAGAAGGCCTGTGTTAAATATACTGGAATGCATTTGTATTACAATGGAAGCATGTAACCATTTACATTTCCACGGAGTAGATTATTATAAATATTTCATATAAGTATACATTGTATTATATTAAATTATACCATTGCATTACTGCTTTACATTTAGCAGTAATAATAAAGACGGGCACTTAAGCACAGAGATGAGCACTTAAAAATTTGACTCTTGGGCTTCCTTGGTGGCGCAGTGGTTGAGAGTCCGCCTGCCGATGAAGGGGACACGGGTTCGTGCCCCGGTCTGGGAAGATCTCACATGCTGCGGAGCGGCTGGGCCCGTGAGCCAGGGCCGCTGAGCCTGCGCGTCCGGAGCCTGTGCTCCGCAACAGGAGAGGCCACGACAGTGAGAGGCCCGCGTACCGCAAAAAAAAAAAAAAAAAAAAATTTGACTCTTGTGCATGTTGCACCATGTCAGGTTATTTAACATGCAGACTAAACATTTACTAAATGAGT